>NW_015161966.1:718794-729373 GCF_001447785.1 Gekko japonicus
CGGCCCTCATTCAGCTAGGAGGAGGCAGGAGAAGAGGGAGGGTAAGTTGCTTCCTCCCTGCCTCTCCCCACCCCTGCCTGCCTGGGGCCAGGGAGGGCCTTCGCGGGGCTTCCTTGCACTCCCGCCGACCTTGCAGGTCCTCCGCCGGGCCGCTCATGGGGCTCGGCAGTGGAGCTGCAAGGCCGGTGGTGGTGGCTGGGACCGTTGGGGGTGGGGTGTGTGGCCTTATGACACATTTCCGGTGATGTCAGGGGGTGTGGCATATGCTAATGAGTTATGCTAATGAGTTCCCCTAGCTCTTTTTCTACGAAACGACCCCTGGCGGTAGGCTTTGAACAGATGAAAAGAAGTTCTTCCTCACCCGAAGAGTGATTAACTCGTGGAATTCACTACCACAGGAAGTGGTGGCGGCTACAAGCACCAATGGCCTCAAGAAGGAATCAGATAAGCATATGGAGCAGAGGTCCATGAGTGGCTGATAGACACAAGGTATAGATGGAACACTCTTTTCTGGGACAGCAATGCTCTGTATTTGTGGTGCTTGGGGGGCCACAGTGGGAGAGCTTCTGGAGTTCTGGCCCCGCTAGTGAACCATCTGATGGCACCTGGGTTTTGGCCACTTTGTGACACAGAGTGTTGGACTGGATGGGCCATTGGCCTGATCCACCGTGGCTTCTCTTAGGTTCTTATGTAGGAGAAGAGCACCAGCATTTTGCATGCATGGGAGGATGCAGACACTAGGGCAGCAACAAGAGAACATGCAACTGCACATCTGCAGAACGGAAGGCATTCCTTTCACCTCCCCAAGTCGTTCAGTACTGAAGCGAACTGTGGCAAAGGGAATGGTGACCAAAATGCAGCTCTTGCCTTTTGACTAGCAACACGCCAATCAGCAATCAGGAAAACAGAGGGAAGAAGCAGGACTGGAACCCACAACCTCATACGATCTGAAATAGTCCTCTAACCACATGATCTAGGAGATTGTTTTGACTTCCACCAGCGTTTTGTGATCATAAATGTATACTGTCAGGGATTAGGTTAGGGAGGTTTAGGATACTGACTACGCCCTCCTCCTCCCTCCACACTACCTGAGACTGGCCATTTCTATGCTGGTGCAGAGCCTGCAGCATCATGGCATTAGTGTGTTCCCCACTCAACTTGGCATGTTTTTGAATTGTGCCAGAGGTTAGGGTTAGTTGCCGTCCTACGCTGAAGAAGAAGAAGAAGAAGAAGAAGACCTGCCCCAAAATAGCCCTGACTACAAGTAAATAAAAACGTGCCTGAGTTGGGCTCGTGTTCATGACTGGTGTCTTGTTCTCCCATCACCCTTGTCATGTAGTGCATGACATTCGAGTGGTGTTTAGCCAGTCAACCTTCCCCTACAAATGGAAGAGCATGGCTTAACCAGAGTTCATTTTTTCTGCCCGTTAGCTAAGGCCATTTGCCAGGTTTAACACCTGTGCTAGTTTAATGGTTAAGATGCTGAACTGCAGGCTGTGGAAGGTCGGTAGTTCAGCAGTTTGAGACCCGAGTGTGCCACATGACAGAGTGAGCTCCCATCTCTAGTTCCAGCTCCTGCCAACCTAGCAGTTCGAAAGCAAGAAATTGCAAGTAGATAAATAGGTACCACTTCGGTGGGAAGGTAACAGCGTTCCGTGCGCCTTGGTGTTTAGTCATGCCGCCCACATGACCACGGAAACGTCTTCGGACAGCGCTGGCTCTTCGGCTTTGAAACGGAGATGAGCACCGCAACCCTAGAGTCGGATTCGACTGGCTTTCGAGCAAGGGAACCTTTACCTTTACCTTTTAGCGTTTCAGATTAGGATTTGGGAGACCCAAATTCAAATCCCCACTCTGCCATAGAAGCTTGGGCACACTCTCAGCTGATCTTACCTTGAACTGTTGCCTGATCCGGTTTAATGAGAAGTGCCAAGGACTGAACCTGTGAACTTCCACAAGCCGAGCACATGCTCTACCACTGAGTCACAGTCCCACCCCTAACTTTCCATATTAATATTTTTTTTCATAAAATGTCTGAAATATACTGGGTTCGAGATGCGTATAGTGATCAGCTCATCGTTTATTAGTGATTTCAGCTTAACTCTAAGACAACTCTAGCAGGGCCAGAGCCCTGCTTATATGCATGCAAAACACCACACCCCCGCACAAACCCACTCCCTGTGATAGGCTATTTACAAAACATTACTACTTGATTGGTTTATTCCAGAGTCCTGGCCGGCTATTGTTCTTGTGCTCCAAGCTCAGCCAGTCTCTAGGATGATTCAATCAGTCAGTCTCTAGGGTGATTCAATCAGGGATGATTCAATCCCAATACATAACAATGCCCATAACACTGAAAGTCCACATTCATTTCTGAATACCAAGACTCTCAAATGTGCATGTAGTGCTTACGTTTATAGGGGCATTCACTTTTTGTTTGGTTCATTCATTCGCTTAACTGCCTATAAACAGGAAGTTCCAGTGTATGGGGGAAGGTGGTTATGTGAAGAAAAAACAGGTATTTCCCATTTCCTGTGCATCTTTTGGGCCTTTGTCTTCACCTGTCATTGCTAGTTAATTATACCTGTACTTCAAGTGGAGAAATAGCTAAGTAACACAGGGGCTCTCAGAAATTCTAAAATGGAAAGCAAGGTTGAATCAAAATAATGTTTAAAAATGAAAGGGGGAGGGGCAGTGACCCAGCAAATATTTATGCTCTCTGTTTACTAATAATATATATTTTAAAAAATGCTGCCCAGTTGAATGCTCATGAATTGGAACATGTAAGCCATGCTTTTGACACCAAATATACGGCCGGACCTATGCCTACTTTGTGATTCCCCCCAAAATGTGTGGATTGTGGTACAGGGTACAGAATTCGATGTTCTGGCAATCTCCATTCTTATTTTAAACTGTGTTTAATTAGCAGCAGGCAAAAATCTCCAGGCTCAGTTTGGAATGGGCTGACCTAAAATCAACTAAGTTGGGGTTGAATTGGGGGCTTCCACACTCCAGTGGCTTTATGAATTCCCGTTGGCCTTACTTGGAGCAGGGCGAAACCTAGAGCTCAGGGTGGGCTCAGCCTTCCAACAAATTATTCTGTGGACAACGCAAATCAAGCCCAAATGAGTTTGTGTTGGGTTAGCCTGTCCCGAATTGACCTTGGAGAAGCTTGCCCACTGCATGGAGGTCTCCAAGCTCCAGCCTCTTCCCCTTTCCTCAAAATTCACCCAGGAATGATGGCAAGAAAGAGGGCTATGACCTGAATTAGACTTTCTCTAGGCCTGCTGCTTCTCCAAGCAATGGCATCACACCATGTTACATCTGAGGAAAACCCAGAAGTGTCATAGGTCGGTCTAGGAATTGCCTGAAACTCTATGGTAAAACCATAGTTTCCATCAATTCCTAGAACTACCACTGTTGCTTCTGGGTTTGGCCTGGAACTGAAGTTTTCAGACTCGTAATGCTGCCCCCACGATGTCCCTGCCCCCATCCCTCCCACCAGAATTCAAGTGCCACATAACGTTGTCCATGCAGGTCTCATAATCCCCAGCATAACATGTTTCGTGGTCAAAGGAGGCCCTGTCTTCTCTTTTTCAGCCACAGAAAACCTGGTCAGATCAAACCCATTTGGTAGACCTACTTAACTATTTAGGGGCTCAGTCTGAATTTGCAGTCAAAGAAATACCTCGGTTTCCTGGGAGCTGTCCCAGGTCCTGTACAATCTGATTCCCCTCCAGGCCCTCTGGAAGCTCTACTGGCTTGTTGGCTGTTCCAGCTCATTCTCCTTCCAGTTTTGCTTTGCACCCTGTGGATGCACCCTGGAATGTGGCGTATAGTTTGTGCCTTTCCTTGTTTTAGCAAACAAGTGGTTAGAAACATTCTAACAGTGGGGTGATTTTTGAAGCTGCTCCATGCAGGAACACCTTCGTCTAATCCAATTTGACATAACCTCTGCCATGCAACACCTCTGATGGAGCAGAGGTCCATCAGTGGCTATTGGCCACAAGGTATAGATAGGGGCTCAGGGGCAAGTGATGCTCTGTCTTCTTGGTGCTTGGGGGGGCAACAGTGGAAGGGCTTCTAATGTCCTGGCCCCACTCTATCTATCTATCTATCTATCTTCTATCTATCATCTATCTATCATCTATCTATCATCTATCTATCTGTCTATCATCTATCTATCTATCATCAGTTATCTATCTATCTACCATCCACCTACCTACCTACTCTATCATCAGTTATCTATCTATCTATCTATCTATCTATCTATCTATCTATCTACCTACCTACCTATCTACCTATCTACCTATCTACCTATCTACATCTATCTATCTATCTATCTAATCTATCGTCTGTCTGTCTATTGTCTGTCTATCTATCATCTATCTGTCTATCATCTATCTATTTATTGGTCCATCTATCGATCTCGTCTATATCATCTATTTGTCAGCCCATCTATCTTTTCATGGCAATACCAGTTGACTTTGGGAATCAGAATGGGCTCCCGCATCTGAAACATCTGGACAGTGGGGATGACCATGATGCTGCTGGCCTCAGAAGTGAGAACCATGTGCGTGATTCCTAGAGGAGGAGTGTCCCATGATGGTCTGAAGAAGAAACCCATCATTAGCCTCCTGATGAACATAGCATCAGCTTTCTCCATCCATGTCAAGGATGCTGTCACCTTTACTTCGCTGTGAGCCGGAGAGGGAGGAAAAACTGAGCAAAAAGATTGCTTCCTCTTAACTGTCTAGCCAATGACGCTGGCCACTGCCAAAGAATGGGTTAAAGAAACATACTCTTGAGTCAGTATCAGGCAACATGATATATGTACACACACAGTGCATTTCTAAGTAGTTACGGCCTTACGCATATAACTTGGCAACTGTTCATGGAGTTCATCAAAAGCGATGAATTGCATATGCTAGATCGACATTAAATTATAATACCGTTTGCTGACCCTCTACCACCATTGTGGTAATCAATAAAATTATAGTATGGTCTGGAAAGTGTCTAAAGTATCTAATGGGCACCACATTGTACTCTAACAGTAGCAAAGGCAATTACTCAACAGGCTATTGATAATAACCACTGGCTACATCTACTGGTATGATAATTTAACATCTTATGTCTCATTGAATTAATTGATTTCTTGCTTCGGCTGTATGTAATTTTCTGTGCTGTAATATTTTCTTTCTATCACACTGAGAAGCCTTTTTGCCTTGTGGTTTTCCGTGTGCTGTGTTTTTTTTCCAGAGGCCTCACATTAAGCTAATGGACATGTAAACTGGTATAAGAAAGCTGATATAATATGACATTATAGGAGGTTATGGGGTGAGTGTGTGTTACAGCGGCCATGTGGTTAGGAACACTTCCATACAGAACTGAAGCTCTGTAGGATTCAAGGTTCGGTGGGCTTCATTCTGAATGGCTGTCTTCAGTGGAGTAGGGAGGTTGTATCTCTTGATGTACTTTTATTTATTAAGAAAACACAGTCACTGTCTTTCTCCCTTACGGAACTCAAGCCGGCTTACAATTTATTTATTTATTTCAATTTCTATCCCGCCTTGCCTGACAAGCAGGCTCAAGGCGGCGTGCAATAATAGTTTACAATAAAACAGATACAATTCAACAATAAAATATAAAATGCAGATTAAATACAAGTGATACAGTGCAGATGGCGATTGTTGTAGTTGGCCCCATATGACTATCGCAAAGAAAGTGCCAGTAATAGATGTTCAGTGGCTCGTTCAGTGGCGGCTCCTAATTGAAAGCCTGGTGGAAGAGCTCGGTTTTACGGGCCCTGCGGAACTGTAAGAGGTCCCGCAGGGCCCTGATGTCCTCCGGGAACTCGTTCCACCAGTGTGGAGCCGCCACTGAGAAGGCCCTAGATCTGGTAATAGCCAGTCTGGCATCTTTGGGGCCAGGGACAGTCAGGCGATGTTGAGTCCCTGACCTCAGTGCTCTCTGGGGAACGTGTGGGGAAAGGCGGTCCCTCAGGTAGGCAGGCCCCTGGCCATATAGGGCATTAAAGGTCAAAACCAGCGCCTTGAAGCGAATCCGGTATGCTATTGCAGTCAGCGCAGATCCCTCAGCACAGGCCGGATGTGCGCTCAAATATAAAACCTGATAAAAACACAATAAAAACAATGCTTATAGAACCCATAAAAATCCATCATTTATGTGTGTGTGTAAAAGGGTGTTTATAAAAGTTTATACAAGTGGAGACCTGCTTTCCCAGCCCTGGCTCCAACCCGGTGGAACTCTCTGCCAGATACCAGCAGGGCCCTGCGGGACTTCATGCAGTTCCGCAGGGCCTGTAAGGCAGAGCTGTTCCGCCAGGCCTTTGGTCGAGGACAGCAGTGGTTTTAGGTTTGCCAAGTCCCCCCAGGGGGTGGGGAAACCCCTGCCCCAGAGGCCCGTTCCCCGCCGCCGGCGTATCGGGCCCCGGGGGGAACCCCACCCCAACGTGCATGTCACCCGGAAGTGACGTGACCACGCCAGGCACGCTGGGGGCGGGGCCACGGTCATCCGAGGGAAAACTCTATGGTTTTCCCTTGGATGGTCGTGGCCCTGCCCCAGCATGCCCAGCGGCATCACGTCACTTTCGGGTGACGTGCGTGCGGCACGCGCACTCCAGCCGCCAGCCGGGAGTCCCCCGCACCGGGTAAAAAAGCACTTGGCAACCCTAAGTGGTTTCCATCATGGCTGGCACCTTCCTCTTTCTCTCCACCCGTCTATTTACTGACCACCGACAACTGGCCTTTAACTCACTGCACCATCGGGCCAGAACTTTATAGCCAATGGACGCTGTTTCAAGCAGTGCCCATTGTTTTAATTGCTATAATGTTTCATCACGTTTTAAACTGAAATTGTATTTATTATAATGATGTTTCCTGCCCTGAGCCCGCCTGTGGGATGGGCAGGTTATAAATGCCAACAACAAACAAATAAATAAATAAATCTCTTTGCTTTGGCCCCCTCCTCGCCCTGCCCACGAGACAGCAACACAGCCCAGAGTGGGCACATGAAGAAAATCACAGACGCCATCTGAAAGTATTCATTGGTTGTTGGTTTATTGATTTTAAAACTGATTTTAACTTTGTTGTACATCACCCAGAGCCCCGTGTATACAGGGATTGGGCGATTTATAAATCGGATGGATGGATGGATGGATGGATGTTAGATAAACAGACAGACAGACAGATATAGATATTCGGGGGGGTACTTCCCCCCTCCATGCTGCCTGAGTTGCCTGGGTTCTTGAACACCACCATCCCGACACACTAGCAGCAACACTGCCAGGCTCACCATGGCTCCTGGACACCCCCTCCCCACCAATGATGATGCAGCCAGGCCACGTTATGGCTCCCAGCCACTCCCCCACACACCCCCATGGCTACGGTGACAGGCCCACTGTGGCCCCTGGCTACCTCCCCCACTGTCAGTGGTACCATTGGCCAGCTGAAAGAGGAGGAGGAGGTAAGTGTGTTCTCTGCCCCTGCAGAAGCAGCACTGTTGTTTTTAGGGGGGATTTACCCTCTGCTGTATTTTTTGTAATGACTGCAGGAAAATCTGCCTTCTGTTGGTGTGGGCCTGATCTGAAGATTTAGAGATCCGTAGATCAACCCCCCCCACACACACACACACACTTGGCTATTATAGATATAGATAAGTGTGTACCCTGACCTGGATAGGCCAGGCTAGTCCGATCTCATCATGTCTCAGAAGCTAAGCAGGGTTGGCCTTGGCTAGTATTTGGAAGGGCGACCTGCAAGGAATACCAGGGGCATGGCTCAGAGGCAAGCAATGGCAAACCACCTCTGATACATCACTTGCCTTAAAAAAACAAAGTCTAGCTTGCCACCCAGTGGTGCATAATGACCACAGAGGTCCATCAGTGGCTATTAGCCACAAGTTATAGATAGGAGCTCTGGGGCAAGGGATGCTCTGTCATCTTGGTGCTGGGGGGGGTCAACAGTGGGAGGGCTTCTAATGTCCTGGCCCCACTGGTGGACCTCCTGATGGCACTGGTATTTCTGGCCACTATGTGACACAGAGTGTTGGACTGGATGGGCCTTTGGCCTGATCCAACATTGGCGTCTCTTATGTTCTTATGTTCTAATGCTCAAAGAGCTAGAATGTCTGGCTGCCAGACAATCTTAGGAACTCCTGGCTATACTCCACACACTGCCATACAATAATTATCAATTGTTACTATTAGACAAGTGTGTACATAAATATATGTCAGGATGGGTTAGCCGTGTTAGTCTGTCTGTAGCAGTAGGAAAAAGCAAGAGTCCAAGGAGCACCTTGAAGACTAACAACATTTGTGGCAGGGGAGGAGCTTTTCTGAGTCACTGCTCACATCTTCAGATAAATATGTGTGTGTGTGACTGTGTGTGGGTGATAGGTGAGCAAGCATATTTATGGTAAGCATGCATCATACACACACAAAGGGAGAGGTAGACAGACAGGTAGGTAGGTGGGAATTTGCTTATAAAGTTTGCTAGTAAGAGCCAGTACAGTGTACAGTATTGTGAGACTAGGGTTTGTCCAGCCCAGGTTCCAGTCCTGACTCTTCCATGGAAGCTTCAGTGACCTTGGGCCAGGTGCACACTCTCAGTGCAGCCTACCTCACAAGGCGGTTGTTGTAAGGTTATAAGTGACTTTGGGTCTCCCTTGGGCTTCTAGGTCTCAGTAAATAAATGATTTGCTTAAGGACTGGCTGAACACAGCCGGACATGCTGACATTTAGATGTAAATATGAAAGCCAAATGCTTGCCTTCAGTGTATGTCCAAACGCCACCTGCATTTTCGGTCATCAAATGCTTGCCTTCAGTGTATGTCCAAATGCCACCCCCATTTTCACAGGTAAATGATGTTTCCCATGCCAGAGGTGTAAATGTCAAATGGGTCACGAGGCAAAAGGCCGCCTGACCCATTTCTCCGTTTACCTGGCTCAAATTGTCTTTCTGCACCAGCTATTCCTAACTGGTGGCCACCAAACTGCTTGGAGGCACGTTCCGGGCTTTGAGGTGGCCTGACAAGTTATTGCAATTGGTCTGAATTCAGAGGCATGACAAGGGAAGATCACCCGGGGAGCTCAGAGCCACACATTTTCAATCAGACTACGTATCTCCCCAAATAAGCATCAGTTGGTACACCCTCTTCATGTGCCAAAGCAACATGGGGGTGGAG
Source organism: Gekko japonicus (assembly GCF_001447785.1). Lineage (NCBI taxonomy): Eukaryota > Metazoa > Chordata > Lepidosauria > Squamata > Gekkonidae > Gekko > Gekko japonicus. The sequence continues at coordinate 727,999 of NW_015161966.1, forward strand.
GGAGATCCGAATTGGACTTCTTTTCCCTTAGTGTTTCCTTCTTCCATTGGCCGGTCCTTCAACAGGATGAACTCTGACAAAGGTACAGTTCGGAACATCTCGCTCTGGTCTTGATGGATTAAGTGGAGAGATAAACTTTGAGCCAGCGTAGTGTGGTGGTTAAGACTGGCGGACTCTAATCCGAAGAACCAGGTTTGAGTTCCCATTCATCCTCCACATCAAGTCTGCTGGGTGACCTTGGTCCAGTCACAGTTTTCTTTGAACTCTCTCAGCTCCACCTGCCTCACAAGGTGCCTGTCATGTGGAAAGGAAGGCTATAGTAAGCCACTTTGAGACACCTTAAGGTAGAGAACAGCAGGCTGCAAACAAACAGCTCTTCGAACTTCGTGGTAACTGGTGGGGAGGCGGCAGGGAGGATAATGTCTTTGTGAGTAAAGAGACTGTTTGGCACCGAGCCGTTTTAAAAAAATGACGTAAGCGGCCAGTTCATCTGTGTAACGTGGAAATTATTCCCCCCCTCCTGGCCTGTTATTGCCAGGGTGAAAGAGAGCATTCTTGTTGGCATTCAAAGCAGTGAAAAATGCCAGGAAGTGGCTTGAAATGTCAGGATCAGACTGTGGTCGTAAAGGGCTGCATTAGCCCCGATCATGGAGATAACCTTTGTAACATTTGAGTTCTCGGGTCAGTCGCTTCACCCAAGCCCTGTTAATTCTGTCGGAAGGTAATTACCTGCCTAAAGGCACAGGTGAAGCTTTATCCTGCTGGATAGGGCACAGGGGAGACGGCGTTTAGGGAAGGGGAGCTGTTCATCTCAGTTTCACAATAAAACCCAGCCTTGCCTCTTCAGCCTTTTCTCTCTTTTTTTTTACTAGTCGTTAAAGGCTTTGTACCTTATCCGTAACAATTAGGAAGTTGTCTGCCCTGCTTGGAGCCACACAAATCGTTGTGTTCAGAAGGCCAACCTGGTCCCCCCCCTTCCCCCCCTAAGATTAGCAATCCATTAAGTGATACCCACTTGGAGAACAAAGTTTGAGCCCAGCGGCACCTTTAAGACCAACACAGTTTTATGCAAAGCGTAAGCTTTCGTGTTGAAAGCACCCTTCTTCAGACACATTGGGATAAGATCTCCTCAAGGGCTGCTTACAGGGGGAAAGTATGGTGGGGGGGGCAGCTGTTAGGAGAGGCCCCTCAGAGCCAAGATGCACAGGCAGAGCGGAAATTGGATCAGGTGGCCGGTAAGATCAATGGACGACAGCAAATTAGCATGCAAATGCAAGAGTTAACGAAGAAGAAGAAGAAGAAGAAGAAGAAGAAGAAGAAGAAGAAGAAGAAGAAGAAGAAGAAGAAGAAGAAGAAGAAGAGGAGGAGGAGGAGG
>NW_015161966.1:729931-732856 GCF_001447785.1 Gekko japonicus
CAGTGACCCTGAATTTCCTTGTTGGTCTCCCATCTAAGTACAAACCAAGGATGACCCTACAAAGAGATGTGAGAAGGAAGCTAGAGTCCAGCAGCCACATGGAGAGCTCTCTGAGCTGGTCAGTATTTGGATGGGAGACCTCCAAGGGATACCAGGGGTGTGACACAGAGGCAGGCAATGGCCAACCACCTCTGGACGTCTCTTGCCTTGAAAACCTTACGGGGGGGTCACCCTAAGTCAGCTGTGACTTGACAGCCCTTCCCGCCACCATCGAGCAGAAGGAATCCTTCCTAAGTTAATGGGTTGCAAAATAATACAGACATTCCTTTTCATCCCCAAAACATAAAGCTGACAAAAAAGGAGAGAGAGCTAGAGGACAAATCTTGGAAAATATATGGGACCAATAACTATTCCTTTCCTGAAACCTCACCTCTGAGCCGGTAGGATTACAATGATGTATTAACTCTCCAAGTCTTAAAGAGAAGGTCCTTCTGTATCCCTTGAGAAATGACAGCCTAGTAATTCTGGGAGGTGACATAAACCTTCTTTTACTGGAAGCATTTTCTTGTTGTTCAGTCGCACAGTCGAGTCCGACTCTTCACAACCCCATAGACAAGATCACGCCAGGCCCTCCTGTCTTCCGCCGTCCTCTGAAGTTTCATATTCGTTGCATCTGTGACACTGTCTAACCATCTCATCCTTTGCCGTCCCCGTCTTCTTTGACCTTCAGTCTTTCCCAGCATCAGGGTCTTCTCCAGGGAGTGCTCCCTTCTCATTGGGTGGCCAAAGTATTTGAGCTTCAGTTTCATTATCTGGCCTTCCAGGGAACAGTCAGGGTTGATTTCTTTTAGGGTTGACTGATTTGTTGTTCTTGCAGTCCAAGGACTGGAAGCATCCTGTCTAATTATGACTAATAAAGCACCATCTTTCATTAGAAAGGTACCTTCTCTGTTGCCTTGGCCTGAGTAGCCATCCAAATACTCGCCAGAGCTCAGAAGCGAAACAGGGTTGGCCCTGACTAGTATATGGATGGGAGACCACCGGGAAAGTCCAGGGTCACTGCGCAGAAACAGGCAAAAGCAAATCACCGTCTGAAGGTCTCTTGCCTTGAACACCCTGTGGGGTCCCATAGGTTGACTGTACCTGGAGACCAAGGCCCTGTGAGGAAAGGCTGAGGGACTTGGGAATGTTCAGTCTGGAGAAGAGGAGGCTGGGGGTGGGGGACAGGATAGCTCTCTTGAAGTATTTCAAGGGCTGTCACTCAGAGGAGGGCAGGGAGCTGTTCCTGTTGGCAGCAGGGGAGAGGACTCGCAATCTTGTGTTTAAATTAACTGTGGGAGGCCAGATATTAGGGAACACTTTTTGACAGTAAGAGGTGCTCAACTGTGGAACCGGCTGCCTAGGGAGGTGTTGTGCTCCCCCTCACTGGTGGTCTTTAAGCAGTGGGTGGTCAAACACTTGTCAGGGATGCTCTAGGCAGATCCTGCATTGAGCAGGGGGCTGGACTAGACGGCCCGTGTGGCCCCTTCCAACTCTGCACAACTCTCCAACCCTTCCAACAGCAACAAAGACAGCTCTGCCGGATGAGTGTATCAGAAAACCTGGAAGGGAGCTGACTTTTCTGAGATGTATCATTCTTCAGACACGCGCCTCTCCTTTGGTTTGGTCAATACTTCTTTCTCGGTGGCGGTTTGGATGCTGTAGATCCGATAAATCTTCCTGTAGTAACACAATAAGAGTATTTTAGAAGAGGACCGAGGGACCTGTGCCAAAGACAGAGAGCTGCCTACGATATGGGTGAGCAGATCGCATGGATCTGAATGATCATGGTTAAACAAAGGGGTGATGAGAAGGGACCCCAGCCAGAAAGGGCAACCAGGTTACAGAAAACTCACATCAAGGGAGCTACCATCATGAAACAGATGATGAAGGTCTTCCTAGCCACACATCTAGCATTTTGGATCAGGAAAGGGGGGGGGAGTTAACTACCTCGGCTAAAAAATAAAATAAACAGACTAACAGACATGCTTATGACCAGTCAAACGTCCAGGGATAAACAGGCGTTCTGAAAGGAAACGGTGCATGCTTTTGAATTGCATGCATTTCTTTATATCCCGCTTTTCTTCCCCACTGGGACTTAAAACAGATTAGAACTAAGATTGCCAGCTCTGGGTTGGGAAATACCCGGAGATTTGGGGGGGGGGGGGGAGCCTGGGGAGGGGGGGTGGGGTTTAGTGAGGGAGGGACTTCAGGGTGGTATACTGCCATAGAGTCCACCTTCCAAAACAGCAACTTTATCCAGGGGAACTAATCTCTGTTGCCTGGAGATCAGTTGTAACAGCGGGAGACCTCCAGCCACCACCTGGAGATTGTCAACTCTACTTAGAACATCCTTTGCCCCTCCTCCATTTTCTCACAACGACCCTGTGAGGTAGGCCAGGCAGAGAGTCTGTGATGGTCCCTAGTTCGCCAAGCAAGCTTCTACAATTGAAGTGGGGATTCAAACCTGGGTCTCCCAGGGTCCTGCCCCAGTATTCCACTCACTGTGGCGTGCCAGCTCCGTGCACCTACTGTGACCACACACAAAAAACCTGATACCTAGGGATGCACCAGTCTGGAAGGGGGGGGGGGAATGGTGATCCAACTGAAAATGCCTCACTTAAAATGTCTTGACTGCTTGTTTTGAGCAGCCAACTGAAAACTCACTTCAGTTTTCGCTGTGGTAAACTCGTGGTAAACAGAGGGTGGCAGTTTTCACCAGCTCCTCCCTCCCACTCCAGACCCTCAGTTTGCTCTCTAAGCCAAATTTACATTAGTCTGAAATTGGGGGATGGCAAAGTGGGAAAGTCCTGCCGTGTGAGCGGATCTTACTGGGTACAAGGAAGAAGAAGAGGAGGAGGAGGAGGAGGAGGAGGAGGAGGAGGA
>NW_015161966.1:734151-742993 GCF_001447785.1 Gekko japonicus
CTTTTTCAACCCCCCCCCCCCCGTTTCATTTGAGACCACTTTTACCCCAGTTTTTTTTTCCTGGAAGCTGATTTTGCCTTTTCCCTCATGCATAATATTTCTATTGGTTTTCTTTGTTCCGCCCACTCTCATGCTCTTCCAGACCACTTTTTGATGATTCAACTGTCGTCATCATCAAACCACTCCTCCTTCCTCCCTGCCCTAAAGATAAATGGTTCTATTTTCATTTTTTTTACAAAAGGCACTAAAATATCAATATATTGATATACTGCTATAATGATAGATTAAACAGCTTCTCTGAATTTCCAGCCTTCATTTTAAAAAGTAAGTTTCTATCTTCTTCTCTCACAGAGATATACCTCCTTCCTTCTATCTCTGTGAGGAGAAGGAATAGAGACTTGCTTTTTAAATAAAAAAGGAAGCTGAGAATTGAGGGAACTTGTTTGACCTATCATTTCAGTAGTATGTCAATATATCAAAATAAACATGCCTAAAAGGGGGGGGGTGTGCTGTGATGCACTGATAATGCTACCACCCTTCCTTGAAAATCCTGATTATTTAAGGTAGTACAGAAGCAAATAAACTGACTCCACAACTGTTAAAATACAGAGGGGTGCAGATGTGCAGAAGAACCCTTTTGAAACTGATTCCAGTGTTTGTGGATTGTCTACCCTCCCCCCAAAAATAGGAGTTAGTAAGTTGAGTGTATGGGAAAAGCCCCCATTGTACTTTGAACAGTAATATCATAAAGACATACATTCTAATTAGTATACCATATATTTTAGACAACAGGCCCTTTAAAATTTTATTACAAGACAAAAATGGAATGTAGAGTTATATATGAAATGTTCAATTTGAGATGTATTTACTAGTGGCAATTAATACTCCCTATAATTGGTCATTTCTAGATTATATAATTCTACAATTGATATGAAACAAAACTGTACATTGAACTGTCTCCCTGGTGTAAAGGGGCATTTAGTGTCTCTCTTCTTGTTTCACGGGTTACTTTCTAAATAAAACAATTCACTAAAAATATGTCCAAGTAGCTCTTAAAAGTCTTGTTTCTAATTTAAAGTACAAAAACCAAGGAATATTTAAATCATTCACTTTTCAGTTTAAGATATTGGATAGTAAATCCTGGTCTCCTTGCATCCCCTATAAAAATCTTATTTTACATGAAATCCATGGGGCTTGTTCTCCAGAGAATTTTTATTATTATTATTATTATTATTATTATTATTATTATTATTATTATTATTATTATTATTATTATTTTCAATTTATATCCCGCCTTTCCTACACAGGCAGGCTCAAGGCGGCGTACAACAAGTTAAAATACAATAAAACACAGTGTGTAAATGCAGAACCATAAAATTCCACATAAAACAGTATACAGGTAAAGTGCAGATCAATATAGATGGTGGTCGCTGTACAGTGATCCGGTGTAACCAGGCCAGCATCCTTTTCTGAAACAATCACTGTCTTTGATTGCTCACTGCTTTCCTGAAAGACGGGAACTAGACCTACCTTATGGGGTCTCGAAGTGGCTTACAGACACTTTCCCTTCCTCTCCCCACGAGAGGCACCTTGTGAGGTGTAGTGCCAGTTTGGTGTAGTGGTTAAGTGTGTGGACTGTAATCTGGGAGACCCGCTCTGAGACTCCAAGTGAAGGGCGGGGTATAAATCCAATCTCCTCCTACTCCTCCTAGGTGGGGCTGAGAGAGTTCTGGGAGAACTGTGACTGGCCCAAGGTCACCCAGCAGGCTTCATGTGTCTCAAAGCGACTGACAATCACTTTCCCTTCCTCTCCCCACGAGAGGCACCTTGTGAGGCTGAGAGAGCTCTGGGAGAACTGTGACTGTCCCAAGGTCACCCAGCAGTCTTCATGTGGAGAGTGGGGAACACACCCAGTTCTCCAGATCAGAGCCCATCGCTCTTAACCACGATAACCACGTCCATCACAATAAGCCCCGCAGTGTATCTATGGAGATTCAGTTTTGGTAGTGGAAAGCGCCATCGAGTCACAGCTGACTTACGGTGACCCCAGAGGATGATCGAGGCAAGAGGTGGCCTGAGGTGCTTTGCCCCGCCTGCCTCTGTGTAGTGACCCTGGACTCTCTTGGTGGTCTCCCATCCAAGTGCTAACCAAGGCTGACCCTGCTTAGCTTCTGAGATCTGGTGAAACTGGGCTCGTCTGGGCCATCCAGGTTAGGGAGGGATTCACTTAAGTGGGGACATTTATTTATTCACTTCATTTATACCCTACTTGTCTCCCCAGAGGGGACTCAAAGTGCCCTACAACATTCTTCCCTTCCCCCATTTTGTCCTCCCAACGACCCCGTGCAAGAAGTTAGGGTGTGAGTGTTCCACTTCCTCCATGGGACCTGACTTCTGCACTCTGGAGCAGGGTTCCCTCTAAGCTGAATTAGTGTGAGCCAGCTCACAGGGTTTTTTAGCCTCCGGCTCACACATTTTTGCCTTAGCTCAGGAAGGACGGCTCCAGAGCAAACCGATTTATGCAGTAGCCAAATCGCTCGCTCACAACTTTCATGCCAGTAGCTCACAAAATAGAATTTTTGCTCACAAGACTCCACAGCTTAGGGGGAGCATTGCTCTTGAAATCAGCTGTAATTCTGGGAGATCTCCAGCCCCTACCTGGAGATTGGCACCCATTTGCCGTATCATCTGCCTTCAGACCAGACCCAAATTGAGAAACATATTCAACGGGGAAACAGTTCTCTTTCCTTGCCGAAAGGACATTTAAAAAGAAAGTTTAAAAATCTTTACAGCATAAGAAAGAAATGCATTATGGCTCTTCGTTCTGCAGGAAAGAGTCTTCGAAATGAACTTGAGAATGAGAAAGAGTTTCACATTCAACCCCCCTCCCCCAATTCAAGGAAATCTGACTTTCATCACCAAGTGAACTTGGTGCTGCTAATTATTTATATATGAACTATTGATTAATGTATGAAGAGCGGGGAAAGCTTTGGCTATGGTATAGGTCTATTTTGAGAGACTTCCCGCTCTATATTTTTAACTAATACCTCCTCAATATTTTATAGTTTGCTTCTAAATGAGAGGAAATAAATAAGCATTTAAAAATAAATAAATAAAAGGGGGGAGGATGAAAGGCAAGCTGCCATGAGTGGCATTCTTGCATTGCTGTAAAAAAAGAGAAACTTTTGCCAATCAAATTCTTTTTTAAGTGCAACATGCGAGAGAGAGAAAGAGAGAGAGCTGTAGAATATTAACTCACTTCATTGCCTCTAATTCAATTTCCAAGTAATTACTTCGGGGCCGTGGCAGACATCTGGATGTTCGCGTCCTTTGTATGTACAATTGTTGGGGGTAAGGTAGGTCTTATTGCTATGTGTTTCTTCTGCGGGTATTCTTGTTCAGGTCAATTTTCTAACCCTTTCCATTATATTCGGGGGGGGGGAACTGTGTGAAGTCCCCCTGTGGAACTGCGTGAAGTCCTGCCGGGCACAGGTGACATTTGAGAGAGGGTTCCACCAGGTCGGAGCCAGGGCCTTTTGGTCAAGGGCGTCTTTCAGTCTGGGGATTACTAATACTTCTCTGCAGAGCACAATGCTCTTTGGAGGGTTTGGTGTTTGGTGTAGTGGTTAAGGGCGTGGACACTAATCTGGGAGAACCGGGTTTGATTCCCCACTCCTCCGCTTGCAGCTGCTGGATGGCCTTGGCCAAGCCATAGTTCTGGCACAGCTGTTCTTGAAAAAGAGCAGTTTCTGTCAGAGCTCTCTCAGCCCCGCCTACCTCACGGGTTATCTGTTGTGTGGAGGGTAAGGGAAAGGAGTTTGTGAGCCGCTCTGAAACTCTGAGTGGAGGGTGGGGCAGAAGTCCAACCTCCTCCTCCTCCTCCTCCTTCTACCACCAGGAGAGGCGGCCCCAAAGATATGTGGGTCCCAGATCTTTTAGATCTGGGGCCCATATGAATCTTGGTTCTTAAGACCACGGGGTCCCTCCTAGTCTTCGTTGCAGGCTGCACAGTGTTTGCTACATCAGCTCCCCCCCCCCCCCCCTACAACACCGAAATGGGAAACGGCAAGTTGCAGCTGATTTATGGGGACTCCACCAGGGGGCTTTGAAGGCAAGTGAGAAGCAGAGGTGGTTTGCCATGACCTTAGGAGTCTTCCTTAGCAGTCTCCCATCAAAGTACTGACCTCACTTAGCTTCCAAGATCTGATGAGATAGGGTTATAGCATGCTGCCTTCCCTCCCCAGAGATCACTGGGCAATGCCATTTCTTTTACTCTTTCGGCAATGACCTTCTGTGTGACCCTTTTACTAGCAAGGCAGCCCTGGATATGCCTATAAAATGCTGCTTCTCGGTGCAGAATTTCAGATGCACGTCCGATGGGCAAGTTCTTATCTCTCACAGACAGCATTGCTTTGGGTTCCAGCTTCCACCTTTTCCTTGTTAACCTCGGCCTTTCACAGTCAGCAGTCCACTGGAATGCTTCATCTTAAAATAGGCAAAAAAAACCCAGGATTCGTATCTGGCCCCAAAGAGTCTCCCCAGACTGTCCTTCGGCACGACTGACCCTCATTATCTTACTTCTGGATTAGTCTCTCTTCTAGTCGATCCCGGTGCCCTCTCCGTTCTCCTTGGTATGAATTATTTATATTTGGACCGCCGTATTATCCGATCAAAGTTACAGAAGCCACTATTTAGAGTAGATGATTAATCCTCGCCCCATTTTCAGCCTGTGTCTTCATTCGTCCCCAGTCCAGATGTTCCGAACTGAGTACCATTGCTCTGTTTGAACCTTTTGCACACAGTGTGGCATCATTAAAAAAAATAGTTTAAGATATTATTCCAGAGATGGTATCTGGAGTTCAAGACATTAAGCATTTTTTTTTTCTTCAAGAAAGAGATGTTTGGATTCGAGACAGGATTCAAAGGCCGTGTGTTTTGACTGAGGATTTTGATTGAGCCTATGTGTGAGGAATTCATTATATTTATTTTAGATCGTTTCTTACCCACCTTTAATTAGTCACACTCGAGATGGGTTAATTCCTCAAGATGAGGAATTCATTATATTTATTTTAGATCGTTTCTTACCCACCTTTAATTAGTCACACTCAAGATGGGTTGAAATGATAATTTAAAAAAACCCAGGTCATCAGGACATCATTACACATGAAGCTGCCTTCTAATGAATCAGGCTCTTGGTCCACCATTGCTGGTATTGTCTGCTCAGACTGGTAGCAGCTCTCCAGGGTTCCAGGCAGAGGTCTTTCACAACATCTACTGACTGGTCCTTTTAACTGTAGATGCTGGGGATTGAACCTGGGACCTTCTGCATGCAACGCAGAGGCTCTTCCACTGAGCCACAGTCATAAGGACATAAGAAGAGCCCTGCTGGATCAGACCAATGGTCCATCTAGTCCAGCATCATGCCTCCCACAGTGGCCAACAACAGGGCATAGAGGCCGAGGCCTTCCCCGGATGTTGCCTCCTGGCTCTGGGATTCAGAGACTTAGTGGCTCTGAATGAGGAGGTTCCCCTCAGTCACCGTGGCGAGTAGCCATTGATAGACTTCTCCTCCATGAATCTAAGTCCCTCATTAAAAAAAACAACACTCCACCTGCAGATTTGTAGACACCACTATGAATATGCTGACATGCAATCATGTGCAGAGGGAATTCAGTCTAAACCCATTTAAATCAATGGGCTTGGACCGGCAAGGAGGAGCACGGGCACAGCTGGGCGAGCGGAGCAGCGGCCTCAGCCTGCAGGGCTTCTGGCGAGATGAGGGAGGGGTCGGGTGGGGCAGGCAGTGCGTAGGACAGACCCCCGATGGGAGCTTCCTGAGAGAGGATGGTCTTTCTTAAGGTAAAGGTAAAGGTTCCCTCGCTCGAAAGCCAGTCGAGTCCGACTCTAGGGTTGCGGTGCTCATCTCCGTTTCAAAGCCGAAGAGCCAGCGCTGTCCGAAGACGTTTCCGTGGTCATGTGGCTGGCACGACTAAACACCAAGGCGCACAGAACGCTGTTACCTTCCCACCGAAGTGGTCCCTATTTATCTACTTGCAATTTCCTGCTTTCGAACTGCTAGGTTGGCAGGAGCTGGAACTAGAGACGGGAGCTCACTCCGTCATGCGGCACACTCGGGTCTCGAACTGCTGTAGTTCAGCCAAAATTCAAGTAAAGGAAGGTGACGAGGGAGTTGTTTTGAGGACGCAGCCGTGGAAGGCAAGGAAGTGCTGCGCCTGCCCGCCCGCTCCCCCTGGAGAGGAGCTTGACAAGTTTTCCGGTAGGGAAACTCTCTGGGTGATGTTCCCCACCGCCGCCGCCCCCCCCGATGGTGAAGGGGTGGAGACTGTTGAAGTGAACAGCACGGGAGTGTGGGAGGTGATCCCCCCCCCCGGTCCCTATTCGCTTTCCCGACCTCTCTCAGCTGAAAAGTCTCACCAGGGTGGGCTCACCCAAGAGAACACTCCCCGCCCCCCTTGCCTGCAGAGTCAGGGCATTCACAGCACTTTTCTAGGGCTGATGGTCTTTGGATGGCCGGAAAGAGAGACAAAACGCCCCCGAGCTGACTCCTTTGTCCCAGGTTCCAGGGCCCTGGGAAGGGGAGCCTTTTGAAGATACCCCCACCCACCCCTTTTTGCTTCCCCAGCTGGCCTGCCAAGGCGGGCTAGGGGGGGAAGTGAACAGAGAAGTGGTTTAAAGTTTAAACCCCTTCTCTCTGGAGTCGCCCCGCATCAGCGGCACGTTCTCTCCATTCTATTCTATGGGGCCATAGAATACAATGCAGAGATCGCACCTCTGCTGCGGCATGACTCTAGATAGAAGGCGCTTGCCTATTCTATGGGGCCATAGAATACAATGGCAGAGATCGCACCTCTGCTGCGGCATGACTCTAGATAGAAGGCGCTTGCAGGTGGAGGCGGGGAGCTGGGGGCGGGGCTTGCCACCACCGCCATTTGTGCCAGCTCCTGGGCTCCCGGAGGAGCGCGACGGCATGCTCCGACCCCAAACGACCCCTGGGCTTAGGACATATTAAGTGTTACAGTAAACACCGGTGTTACAATTATACACAGCCGTGGGGTCAGGACTGGTTTGGATTATTCTGGCTCCCCGAGACAGGTATGGCCATTGTCCTGACCTGGATAGTCCAGGCAAGCCTGATCTCATCAGATCTTGGAAGCTAAGCAGGGTTGACTCTGGCAAGTACTTGAATGGGAGACCTCCTTGGAATACCAGCAGTCGGTAGGCAGGGGCAGGCTTTACTCAGCCACCTCCCTGAATATCCTCCAGGCCCCCAGTAGGGGTCAGTCATCAGAGGTTGCCATGACTTCCAGGTGCACACACAGCCAGTCACCAGCAATGCTCCCTCTAAGCTGTGGAGTCTTGTGAGAAAAAAATTCTACTTTGTGAGCTACCGGCATTAAAGTTGTGAGCGAGCGAATTGGCTGCTGCATAAATTAGTTTGCTCTGGAGCCATCCTTCCTGAGCGAAGACAAAAACGTGTGAGTCGGAGGCTAAAAAACTGTGAACTAGCTCACACTTAGTCAGCTTAGAGGGAACACTAGTCACCAGAGGTCGCCATGACTTCCAAGTGCACAGACACTCACTCACACACACCATTATTTATTTATTTATTTATTTATTTATTATTTGTATTTTTATCCCGCCCTCCCCATAGGCTCAGGGCGGCTTACACAGCATGTCGCCGAAACATGTAGTAAAACAGTAAAAACATTAAAAACATTAAATAACATTAACTCTTAAAACATCATACATACAAACAACAATTGGTGCTCGGCTCCTAAAGCCAGATGGCCGTAAAAAGTCCCGTTCTCTTTCAGAGTGTCCACATCCAGTGACCCTGTCCACAAGCTTAGGGTGTAGATGGTGATGATGGTATACTGATGGTGTAATGGCGGTGGCGGCTCCTATTCCAAAGACTGGGGGGAAAAAAACTTGGGGGCACATGTGGGGAAAGGCGGTCCCTCACGTAGGCTCGTCCCTGGCCATGCACATACAAAAAGAAGAAGAAGAAGAAGAAGAAGAAGAAGAAGAAGAAGAAGAAGAAGAAGAAAGGTACACCCATTGTGTCTTCTCATGCTGCCACCAGTTGGGTCTGCACCAGTGACACCATGGGTCATGAATGCTGTGCCTGTTGCCCCTACCACTGAACGGAGCAAGCCAAGCTCGTGTGTTGTGTCAGCAACCTCCTAGCCATAGTGACTCTCCATGCTCAGAGGCAGTAAACCTCTGAATCCCAGAGCCAGGAGGCAACATCAGGGGAAGGTCTCGGCCTCTGTGCCCTGTTGTTGGCCGTCCAGAGGAACTGGCTGGCCACTGTGTGAGACGGGATGCTGGACGGGATGGACCCCTGGTCTGATCCAGCCGGGCTCTTCTTATGTCTTTCTCGTACCACCTGCAATGGTTGCTTGAGGCTGAATATGAGATTGAGCTTGAGCTGCGGTGGCTCAAGTGGTTAAGACGCTGAACTGCAGGCTGTGGAAGGTCAGTAGTTCAGCAGTTTGAGACCCGAGTGTGCCGCATGACGGAGTGAGCATGTGAATATCACACATGAGTGTGCCTGCATCTTTAATGCCAAGGTCCATGTTTCTGGGAAACTTGATTGTGCCAGAAGCATGCAGAACGACATTTAAAACGGTGTCTACAGCGCCTGTGTAGGAACCGCATGCTCCAGACAGGTGACGCACCAGTGTTTCCAACAGCCAAAAGGGTGACCTTTTTCTTCTCACCCTATCACCATACATAGCAATTCAATAACTCTGTTGATCTCTCCTGATCTTTTCTCCGGGCCCTTCCTGCCCCCCCCCCATCTTTTATCCGGGCCCTT
>NW_015161966.1:743004-762056 GCF_001447785.1 Gekko japonicus
GGCCCTTCCCCCCTCGTGTCGCCCCCCCACCCCCGCTCCTGCTGAGATTTTAGAGCTGAATGTTCTTCTCAGAAACACCCATTGTGTTCTATTCCAACATAATTGCTCCTGCTAAATGTTTCCCTTTCAATTGCCTTCCTTCTGAGTTGCAGAAGGGCAGTTTGTTCTCTGTGCGCCTCCTTGGCTGATGTGACTCACGCTTCTGGGCTGAAGTTGCTTAGTTACAGGAGTGGATTTCCCCCCCCCCTTCGTTGTAGAGATTGAAGATGAGTCTGAACAATGACAGGGGACCAAAGTACCCCACGAAATCCAGGCGAGTCCCAGATCTGAACCAGAGGAATGGCATTTTATTTTATTACCCCCCCTCAAATGTAAAATATACCTTGGTTTTGATATATTTTTTAAAAAATATACTTCCAAGGTTCTCCCCAGGATGAATTTTTAAAGCCAGAGAGGCCAATTACTAGTTTTTAATCTCTGCTGGCGGTCTCTGTTCAAGGGTTAGCTAGAGGTAAGGACTGGAGAGAACACAGCCGCTACCTTTCCTTGGGAAAAAAGGAAATGCTATCATCAACACACTCTCATTGGCGTTTCATGGTCATGATAGTCTCATTAAACATTGTAGCTTTATAGCGGCTTTAAATCCCCTACAAACCTGTGCCTATATTTTTGTAACTTAGCCTATGTTTGCAGAACATGGGTGTGTGTGTGGGGTCATCTATTGTCATAATTGCCATTTATCATCTATTGTCATCATCTGTGAGTAAAGGTCTCTCCTGGTTTAGACCTCTTGGCATAGAAGAATGTGGGTTTTCTTTCCACAAAAGGATTGGAATAGATAGGCAGTGGCCGCTTGTCTGAACTTTAACATAGCATCGAAATCGCAGGAGGTCATAGCCCCTCTGTATACTGCCTTGGTCAGGCCGCACCTGGAGTATTGTGTGCAGTTCTGGAGGCCTCACTTCAAAAAGGAGGTGGACAAAATCGAGAGGGTGCAGAAGAGAGTGACGAGGATGGTCAGGGGTCTGGAGACTGAGCCCTACGAGGAAAGGCTAAGAGCCTTGGGAATGTTTAGTTTGGAGGACAGGAGATTGAGGGGGGACATGATTGCTCTCTTTACATATTTGAAAGGCTGTCATTGGGAGGAGGGCAAGGAGCTGTTCCAGTTGGCAGCAGAGGAGAGAACCCGAAGCAACAGGTTTAAATTGCATGCAGACAGGTATCAGCTGGATATTAGGAAACACGTTTTCACGGTCAGGGTGGTTCAAAGGTGGAATCAGCTGCCTAGGGAGGTGGCTAGCTCCCCTTCACTGACAGCTTTCAAGAAGAGGCCGGACGAATATTTGTCAGAGATGCTTTAGGCTGGTCTTGCATTGGGCAGGGGGTTAGACTAGATGGTCTGTATGGCCCCTTCCAACTCTATGATTCTATTATTCTACATTAAGTAGAAGAAGAGTAGAAGAAGAAGAGTTGGGATTTTGTATACTTCCTTTTTCTCTACCTTAAGGAGTCTCAAACTGGCTTACAATCGCCTTCCCTTCCTCTCCCCCCAACAGGCACCTTGTGAGGGAGGTGGGGCTGAGAGAGCTCTGAGAGAACGGTGACTGGCCCAAGGTCACCCAGTTGGCTTCACGTGGAGGAGGAGTGGGGAATCAAACTCGACCTTTCAGATTAGAATCTGCTACTCTTAACACCACATTGGCTCTCAGATTAGATTTTATAACCATTTTTCTCTGACATAAGTAGTCTCAAAAGTGGCTTAGAATCGCCTTCCCTTCCTCTCCCCGCAACAGGCACCTTGTGAGGGAGGTGGGGCTGAGAGAGCTCTGAGAGAACGGTGACTGGCCCAAGGTCACCCAGCAGGCTTCATGTGGAGGAGGAGGGGGGACTCAAACCCAGATCTCCAGATTAGAGTCTGCCACTCTTTACATCACAAAAATAGTTTTTTTATACCCCACTTTTCTCTGCCTTAGAACATAAGAACATAAGAGACGCCAATGTTGGATCAGGCCACTCTGTGTCACACAGTGGCCAGAAATACCAGTGCCATCAGGAGGTCCAGCAGTGGGGCCAGGACACTAGGAGCCCTCCCACTGTTGACCCCTTAAAGAGCCTTAAAGCAGCTTAGGATCGCCTTTTCTTCCTCTCCCCATAATAGGCACCTTGTGGTGGGGCTGAGAGTGTTCTGAGGAAACTGTGACTGGCCCAAGGTCACCCAGCTGGCTGCTTATGGAGGAGGAGCGGGGAATCAAACCTGGCTCTCCAGATTAGAGTTTGACGCTCTTAACCGCTACACCATCCTGGCTCTCTATCTGAGACCCTTGAGAGTCACTGCCGGTCTGAGTAGACGATACTGACTTTGATTGGACCAGTCATCTGATTCAGCATAAGGCAGATTTATGTGTGTTTCATGTGTGATGTGTGTTTCCAGGAAGTTGAGAAACTCTTCAAATAGGGATATTTACTGGTGAATAAACTGTGCGCACTTTGAATCATTTTTTTTTAAAAATAGAGCCTCATTAAAAGTCTTCAAATCAGGTCTCACGTTAAAAGTCTTCAAATCAGGTCTCAAAATTCTTCCAGTGATATACGACAGAGCTATGCCTTGATACTGAGGTTCCTGTCATATTTAGTGGTGAGGGGTGGGCTTCAAGAGAAAAAAACACACCCATAAAGCATAATGTAGTTAGGGGAGGGGGGCCAACTCCCTCCTGCTTAGGAGATAATTAGTAAAAGAGGCACTTCCAGATCTTTATTAGCTAATTGCGGACTGAGAAGTTCATAAAATTAAGGGAGAGGATTGAGGATTTCATAAAACTGAAAATTCACAAAGTAGATCATCTGCAAATTACATGCCTACAAAGGTATTCAGCTAGAACAAGAGGCAATTAAGGACTTGTTTATGCAATCCACACGCGTGTGTGGGATTAATTAGTGGATGTTCTTCCAAGACTTTTTCAGAGCAAGTCTGGGTATTTCTGTAACTGGAACTACCTAAATGTTGTGCGGACATCTTGTGGGCCAGACCTGGAATTGCCAACTCCAGGTTGGGAAATCCTGGAGATTTGGGGGGTGAAGTTTGGGGAAGGTAGGAAACTTAGCAGGGTATATAATGCTGTAGAGTCCACCCTCCAAGGCAGCCATTTTCTTCAGGGGGACTGACCTCTGTAGTGTTGAGAGTCATCACAGTTCTGAGGGGTCTCTAGGCCCCACTTGGAGGCTCTAGCAACCCTAAACAGGCTGCCTAACCCAACTCATGCCACTTCCCTCTATCTCCAGCTGTTTTCCTGCCATCTACGATTCCGTAGCCATGCCTAGAATGGAATGGGGGTCGGAAGGCAGAATTGGGGTGGGGGCAAGAGAACACGTTAGCTCTTGCCCCTGTCTTGTTGTTGTTGTTGTTCAGTCACACAGTCGAGTCCGACTCTTCGCGACCCCGTGGACCGCATCATGCCAGGCTCTCCTGTCTTCTGTTCCGCTCCGGGGTTTGCTTAATTTCATGTTTGTTGCCTCGATAACACTGTCCAACCATCTCATCCTTTGCCGTCCCCGTCTTCTTTGACCTTCAATCTTTCCCAGCATCAGGGTCTTTTTCTCCAGTGAGTGCTCCCTTCTCATTGGGTGGCCAAAGTATTTAGCCCCTATCCTACTCCGCTGGAAATCACCCCCCTCTTGAAAGATGGGGGGAGTAATTCACAAGTTCGCTGCCGTCACAGAATGTTCTGGCCTGAAAGAGGTGTGGTGTCGTGGTTAGACCATCAGACTAGCAACGGGGGGACACGGGTTCCAGTCCTGGCTGACCTCGGGCCAGTCACTCTCTCCCAGCCTCACCTAACTCACAGAATCGTTGTGAGCATAAAAAACGGTGGAAGGGAGGACAGTGTGCAGCAGAGGTGTCGAACTCAATTCTTATGAGGGCCGGATCTGACATAAAGGCCACTCTGTTGGGCCCGGCCATGTGTGTCATAAATTGTAATGCTGGGTACTGGAGATATAACTGTATACAGGACAGCAGCCGGTAAGCTCCAAGCTGGTGCATCCTCACTGCAAGGCCCCGTGGGCTGAGCGAGGGTTGCAAAGAAAAACCCATCTGGACGGACTGGAGAGAAAACTGTAGAACGGTAGAAAACTGAACAAAAACATGGAGGTCAATAAAATATATGAGAAGTATTAATTATAAGGAAAACATATATAAAATTTATCATAGATGGTATTGGTCACCGGATAGCATAGCAAAGTGTAACTCATCCTTCTCTAAGAATTGTTGGAAATGTAATAACAACGTGGGTATGTTCTTTCACATGTGGTGGAGGTGTGCGAAAATACAGATGTACTGGAAGATGATACCGAAAATAATTTTAGGGATAACTAATGTTAAAATCGATTTGACCCCAGAAACTGTATTATTGAATATGTTGCCAGAAAGTTATAAGTTAAAGGATAAATACATGATAATATATATACTCACTACTGCAAGAATGGTGTTAGCCTGATTTTGGAAGCAAGAGTATATTCCAAAGCAAGAAGAGGTTGTAGGTAAATTACTTGATTTAGCAGAGATGGACAAGCTAAGTCTCATCCTTCAAGGAAAGGATGAAAAAGTGTTTGCGGAAACATGGAGGCGTTTATATGAATGGATTAATTCACACAGTCGATAATAGACTCCGAGATAGTTAGGAAGACGTATGTATTTATGAATTTTGTATTTGGTGGAAAATGAAAATAAAGATGTAAAAAAAAAGAAAGAAAAGAAAGAAAGAAAACCCATCTGGGCGGACTGGAAAGGCAGCAGTGCAGCGCTGGCTGGACAAAGGCTCCCACACTGCTTGACTGCTGCAGACGAGGTTCCTCCACCATGCTGAAGCCACAATTGGAGTGGCTCCACCCATGCCCCCAAGCAGTCTCCTGCTCCCTCCCTTGTACCGGCCGCTCACAGGCCGCCTAACAGCCTATAAAACTACACCCGGTCAAAAACAATACCAAAGATACAATGAATAAACTTTAAAATAGAAAACAACTAACATCTGTCCCCATTAAAATCTATCCACTGTCCAGCAGGGTAGGATGCGTGGATGGTGAAGAAGAGACAGCTGAAGCATACCAGCTGCCTGGTGGATCACGAAGGCCACCTGAAAAAAGAGCAGCCTTGCACGCACTGCAGAATCTAGGGAGGTCCCACAAGGCACGCACCTCTTTGTGCACCTGACAGGGGCCACTACTGAGAAGGCCCTTGCCTTTATTGACACAAGGTGTACAGTCCATGGACCAGGGACCTTCGATACGTGCTTAATGTATACCTCACCTTGAGGACACGAAGCAGCTGGCATTATTCTCCTCTCCTCCATTTTACCCTCAAAACACCCCTATGAGGTAGGCAAGATTGAGAGTCTGTTCCTGGCGCAAGGCCACCCGGTAAGCTTCTGTGGCAGAGGGCAGATTTGAACCTGGGTCTCTCAGATCCATATCTGATACTCTAAATCACCACATCAGTCCAACTCGCTTTAAATAAATAATCTGCATGCATGGTCCTTTGGTCAGGATTCTTTTTTTGTGGGCTTTCATCTCACCCAATGTTTGTTGTTGCTGTTCCTGGTTGATTTGTTTCTTTTATGTCATCTCCATGCCATTTTCACACCAACTACATGAACATTATGCACCACTGTGACACTATTTGATATGCAACTGATGCAGGCAGGCACCGGTGATAACAATAGTACCTTTATCAAATCTGGTTTGTAATGTTGGGGCAGGGGGAAAATAAGAGTGTGGTTTCCTCTCCGCCATGGGCTCTTGACTAGGCTTGCCAACCTCCAGGTGGTGGCTGGGGATCTCCTGGGATTACAACTGATCTCCAGGTGATAGAGATCAGTTCCCCTGGAGAAAATGGCTGCTTTGGAAGGTGGACTCTCTGGCATTATATCTCATTGAAGTCCAGTCCCTTCCTTCCCCAAACTCTGCCCTCTTCAGGCTCAGCCCCCCAAATCTCCAGGTATTTCCCAACCCAGAACTAGCAACCCTAGTAACCATGTCTTAAGACCATATGCAGATCTGGAATGGTATGGTATAGCCCGATCTCATCAGATCTCAGAAGCCAAATGTCAGGTTCTTGGATAAATCAGTTCCCAACAACACTCATTTAGACGAATGCAGTTTATTGAGACATCGATAGGATCCAGCCAGTACACTGGCTGCATTAGAACTGAAAATGGAAGCGCAAAAGCAATAGATATACGAGGTCCAAACAGGGACCCTAAAAGGCTGCAAGTCAATCACTCCCAGGTATTCCACCCTCCTAAACCAATGGCTCCTTATTCCCACCTTGGTGACATCCCTCTAGTCCAGTCCGTAGACAAAAGCCAGACTGTGAAAGCTGAGACTCAAGGCCGGTGGATGTTCCCAAGCATGATAAGCATTACTCTACATCAAAGCATCTAAAACTGAAAGCATTTGAAATTCACACTCTCTTGATCCCCCTCCTGACTTCTATGGCAAACAGAGCAATAAAATGGAAAGCGAGGTTGACACCAAGTGGGGCTGGTAATTGAATGGAAGACCACCAAGGAAGACTCTACAGAGGAAGGCAGTGGCAGATCACCTCTGCTTCTCATGTGCCTTGAAAACCCCTTTGCTGGTGTTGTTCGTTGTGACTTGATGGCACATTCATACATACATAATATTAAGGATGTACAGGTGGGGGACTTCCTTTTTCCAGGGTGGGGTGATGATAAAACCCCAAGATCTGACCTCCTCAGACTATTTCATTCTGCAACCAGTACTTGTTCTTACCCCAAAGTTCTTTTTTTTAAAGAGATTCTTCCCATTGTTAATGTTTCTGAAGTCAAGGATTTAATGCCATGGAATGTGTTTAATCTCATGAAAGGTCCCAGCATGCGTGCCGCCAATATGCTAATATTAAACTGACCCATTGTAGGCATTGAGATGGTTTTTCTGTAGGTGAAGTAGGGGGATTGCGCTGGTGTCTTGCGGTGTCGTTTGTAATGAAGATCTCGTTTATTTTCACTGTAGGATGCAAATAAGAATAATGCGTAACGCATATGGTGTTTTGCATATTCAAAACACTGTGGAAACATTTACATCCCTGCCTTCTACATCTTTACGAAGTAGGTAAATATAGTGACGGTAATAGGGGGAAAGACGGTCGTAATTAATCTCTTCTGCTTTAGGTGAAGGGGAATGAAGTGCGCAGAAGATCCGTCCAAGTTAGGGTTGCCACCTCTGTGTTGGGAAATACCTGGATATTTTGGGTGTGGAGCCATTGGGAGGGCAAGCTTTGGGGACAGAAGGGACCTCCGCAGGGTGCAATGCCATAGAGACCCACCTCCAAAGCAGCCTTTTTCTCCAGAGATCTTGGCTGCCTGGAGATCAACTGCATCGGCGGAAGATCTCCAGATGTCACCTGGAGGTTGGCAGTCCGAGTCCAAATACCTCCTGGCTGTTTAAGAGCCCGTGCAGTGCAGTGGTTAGAGTTCTGGATTAGGGTTCAGGAGTGTCGGGTTCACTAAAAACACACTGGTCGCCAGCGTTGTATCTTGCAGCAAAGACAAAAGAGGAATAAAACAGGGCGGCAGGCCCGTAGACAGGGATTTCCAAGTCAAGGGGCATTTTAATTCCGGGGGGAGGGGGAGGCACTGGCAAATTCAATTAAAAGTAATTTCATTACCGGCTCAGCCTCTCTCTGCAGCTCCAAGCCCCTAGGCTGTTCCTGGCCTCCGAGCCGGGATGGAGTCACGCCGAGTCACAGAGGCAGGGGCGGGGAGCGGGGACTGGCCCAGAGAAAGGGGGAAAGCAAGGAGAACCGGCAGCCCCAGTGGCACAGGGGGAGTTCACGGCAGCTGTCGCATCTTGCCAAAGAGTTGGGGGGCCTGGGATGGAAGGAAGTCATGGGGCCTTGGCAGGAAGTGGGGGGGCTGTGCCCCGAAATGCCCCACTGTCGCTACGGGCCTGCAGGGCAGTCCTTAGCAGGGTTAAAACCTTCTAAGCCCATCGCCCTGACCTGGATAGCCCAGGCTAGCCTGATCTCATCAGATCTTGGGAGCTAAGCAGGGTTGGCCTTGGGTTGCGATGCAGAGGCAGGCAAGGGCAAACCAACTCTGAACGTGTCTCGCCTTGAACATCCCACGGGGTCGCCATCAGTCAGCTGCGACTTGACGGCACTTCCCACCACCAAGTCCATTGGTGGGGTGGATTGGGATTCCTAAATGGACCTGGAAAGCTCCTCAACCCCCAGTCCAGGCTATCGGCCCATCAGGGTCTTTCCCCATCGTCGTTAATGTTCAGTCTGCCCCTGCCTGTTGACTGGGATGCATGTAGAAGGGTGTAACTGTTATTGAAGAACAAAGTTAGAGTCAAGTGGCACCTTTGAGACCAACAACATTCTATTCAAAGTACACCACGAATGCAGAGCACCGCTGCCCCAGACATAGCATTCCATCTATACCTTGTGGCTAATAGCTACTGATGGACTTCTTCTCCACTTGTTTATCACTTCTATGGTGACCCTATGAATGACTGACCTCCAGAACATAATACTATTTGCCCTGACCTAGATAGTTGAAGAAGAAGCGATTGGATTTATACCCCGCCCTTCACTACCCAAGGGAGTCTCAGAGCAGCTTACAAACTCCTTTCCCTTCCCCTCCCCACAACAGACACCCTCTGAGGTAGGCGGGGCTGAAAGAACTCTGACAGAAACTGCTCTTTTTCAAGGGCAGCTCTTATCAGAGCTATGGCTTGCCCAAGGTCATCCAGCCAGGTGCAAGTGGAGGAGTGGGGAACCAAGCCCGGTTCTCCCAGATTAGAGTCCGTGCACTTAACCACTACACCAAACTGGCTAGTTGAGGCTAGCCGAATCCCATCAGATCTCAGAAGCTAAGCTGGGTCGGCCCTGGCTAATATTTGGATGGGAGGCCTGCGAGGAACACGAGGATTGTGACACGGAGGCAGGCAATGACAAATAGCTTCTGATCGGCAAATAGCTTCTTGAAAACCCTATGGGGGTCACCCAAAGTCAGCTGTGACTTGACAGCACTTCCCACCATCCTTGCAATGTCATTAACAGCCTTGTGCAATTCTTGCAAATCGAGGGCCTCGGCGTCTTTGATTGGGCCAATCCATCTCATGCTGGCCTTCGTCTGTTTGTGCTGCCTTCAGATTTTCCTAGCATTATTGTCGTTTCCAGTGTTAAGACTACCCGCGTTTAATAAACCAACTTCACTCTCTTGCATCAGGCCCTGGTTGGACAGGCCAAGTCAGTGGAACACCCCCCCCCCCAAGACTCCTTCAAGTAACAAGCACAGAGCCTGTCTTTATCTCATTTGCCTCTAAGCTGCCACTAGGGTCACCAGGTCTGGATTGGAAAATACCTGGATATTGTTTCGGGTGCCGGAGAAGACTCTTGAGAGTCCCTTGGACTGCAAGGAGATCAAATCAGTCAACCCTCAAGGAAATCAACCCTGACTGTTCCCTGGAAGGCCAGATCCTGAAGCCGAAGCCCGAACACTTTGGCCACCAAGTGACAAGGGAGCACTCACTGGAGAAGACCCTGATGCTGGGAAAGACTGAAGGTCAAAGAAGAAGGGGACAGCAAAGGATGAGATGGTTAGATGGACAGTGTTATCGAGGCAATGAACATGAAGTTGAGCAAACTTCGGAGGACGACTGATGGCAGGAGGGCCTGGAGTGATGTGGTCCATAGGGTCGCGAAGAGTTGGACTCGACTACGACTGAACAACAACAACATTGCTTGGGGTGGAACCTGGGCAGGACAGGGTTGGGGAAGGGGAGGGGGCTCAGCAGGGTGTAATGCCCCAGAGTCCACCCTCCAAAGCAGCCATTTCCTCCAGGGGAACTGATCTGGGTCATCTGGAGATCAAATGTAGTAGTTGGAGATCTCCAGGTGCGACCTGGAGTTTGGCAACATCATGGGAACAGTAATATTGGGCCACTTGCAGGGTTGCCACGAGACTGACTGAAATTCATTTCGATTCACTTTGAGCACACCGAGGGACTACCTTTTTTCTTTTTAAAAAGCCCTGTATTTATTCACTTCACTGGAGCCAGGGGCCTGATGGGTTTCCACATTTATGCTGTGATGCTTGGCCAGAGAGAGAGAGGAAGAAAAGGTGTCCCTGTATCATTTCTTTCCTAGGCAGACTTCTGTGCGGTGTCTAGAAGTGCAAAATCAAAGGCAAATTTGTTACACAGCGCACGGAGACAGACCTGTCCCCCCCCCCCATTTTTATAGATTTTTTTGTAAAGAAAAACAGCAACAAGGCCCTGCTTTTTTCCTCCCTTTGCTAGAAACTGAAGATGGCATCAGAAAAGATTGAATGAATATAAAGATGAAACTGCAGTAAATGTTTGTCTACTTCCCCGCTTTGGATTTCAGCTCTGTGGGGAGGATTTCTCACTAAAGGCTCCATGCACATTCCAAACACGACTAGCACACCGCGATTAGGACCCAGAGTGTTATATACCCAATAAACACCAACTATTGACAAAGGATGCAATCCTGTTCACAGTTGCACATGCTTAAGTCCCATTTATGTATTTTTAGCAGCACCCTGGATGGCGACCAAGTCTCCTTTGCAAAGAAACGAGGTTTAAAGATGCCAACGGACCCTCTTCTTATTGTGTTTTGCGTTAAGCGTTGCTTTAATAACGGGCTCCTGACGTGAATCACAATTTCAAAATAATAATAATAACAATAACAGCTCGCACAATTCTGTAGGCCTGGCATGGCGAATACATCTGATTTCACGGCTTGCAGTAGATTAATGGCTAAGTCGTGTTTGAATGCGGCACAAATGATTTAGGAATCGGAAATAACGGTTGGGGATTACAGAGTTGGATGACGAACAAAGTAAACACAATCCTCCGCGTACAGATAGCCATCTGCACAATGTATGTTCCCCATTCACTCGCTGCAGGGCCTGGGACACACACACAGAAGCGCACCAACCCCTTTTGGCTCAGTAAATGGCAATATCAACAAAGATGTAATTGACTATTAAAACACTCTCCCGTATGGGTTTGCTTCCTGAAAATGAGAGAGACGAGGCTGGTTTCGAATGTTTCCTGTCCAGTTGCTACCTGGGGTACCTTCAAAACCTGAGAAGAGCCCTACTGGATCAGACCGGTGGTCAGTCTAGTCCAGCATCCTGTCTCACACAGGGGCCAGCCAGTTCCTCTGGAGGGCCACCAACAGGGCACA
This sequence comes from Gekko japonicus, assembly GCF_001447785.1. Lineage (NCBI taxonomy): Eukaryota > Metazoa > Chordata > Lepidosauria > Squamata > Gekkonidae > Gekko > Gekko japonicus. The sequence continues at coordinate 754,238 of NW_015161966.1, forward strand.
GAGGCTGAGGTCAGAGCCCTGCTGGATCAGATCAGTGGTCCATCTAGTCCAGCCTCCTGTCTCACACAGGGGCCAGCCAGTTCCTCTGGAGGGCCACCAACAGGGCACAGAGGCTGAGGTCAGAGCCCTGCTGGATCAGATCAGTGGTCCATCTAGTCCAGCCTCCTGTCTCACACAGGGGCCAGCCAGTTCCTCTGGAGGGCCACCAACAGGGCACAGAGGCTGAGGTCAGAGCCCTGCTGGATCAGACCAGTAGTCCATCTAGTCCAGCATCCCGTCTCCCACAGTGGCCAACCAGTTCCTCTGGGTGGCCAACAGCAGGGCTTAGAGGCCAAGGCCTTCCTCTGATGTTGTCCTCTGGCGCCAGGATTCAGAGGCTTAGTGCCTCTGCATAGTTTTTATACATGCTCTTTTCCCAGCAAGGTGTACACCCCACCTTTTATAGCTTGGCTAGCCCAGGCTAGCCTGATCTTGTCAGGGCTTGGAAGCTACCCAGGATCGTCCCTAGTTAGTACTTGGGTGGGAAACCACCAAGGGAGTCCAGGGTTGCTATGCAGAGGCAGGCAACGGCAAACTACCTCCGTTTGTCTCATACATTGAAAACCCCATGGTCATGGGGTCTCCATAAGTTGATTGCAACTTGACGGCACTGTCTTCTTTTTCTTGACTAAGGCATCTTCGGCAACAATCCAAGACTTGAGACTTCTTAGTGGTTTTCCCACCCCTCTTAAACAGCCTCCTGGAAGAGGTCAGGGTGTTCGTACCATCCTGGTTTCCCAGCGAGGCTGTTAGGTAGCACTGCCAGGTCTCCCATGACCACCAACAGGAGATGGGAGGGGCAGGGTTGCCAGATCGAGGTCGGGAAACTCATGGAGGTTTAGGGATGGAACCTGGGGTAGACAGGGACCTCAGGGGGGTACAGGCCAGCAGCTGTTCCTTGCATCCTTAGGGGTATAACACAGAAAGATGGAGTACTCTTTGTGTCAAGGTGAGAAGAAAAATAGTAGGCAGGTAATTCATATCTTCTCAGGAAGGTGGGGTAGAGCTTGTAGGAGTTCCCCAGGCTGTGACATGCTAATGGAGGAGCTTTCCTGAGGAGGTTCTTTTGCATATGGATTGGCTGTTGAGATTCTGATCTTATCTGTAGTGCTGTTGTGAGATGTAGAACATTTTGTGTTTTTCAGGACAGGAAACCATGTCCTATTTCTTTTTAAACTCTCTTCTTTCCTGTTGAAATTGTGTTTATGGTTATGAATTTCAATGGCTTCCCTGTGTAATCTAACATGGTAATTGGATGTGTTGTCCAGCATGTCAGTATCTTGGAATAAGTTTTTTGTTTTGTTGGAGAGGGGCTATTGCCCATCGGTAGAGCATCTGCTTGGCATGCAGAAGGTCCCAGGTTCAATCCCTGGCATCTCTGCTTAAAAGGATCTGGTAGTGGATGGTGTGAGAGACCTCTGCCTGAGACCCTTGAGAGTCACAGCCAGTCTGAACAGATAGTACTGAACCTGATGGAGCAATGGCCTAATTTGATGCAAGGCAGCTTCATGTGTCCTGAGATGCTCAGGGGAAAAGCAGGCATATGGATATTAATGATAACTAAGTAGTTAGGGACTCCACAGAGATGCAAAGATGATTATTTTTGGGTAAAGTGCCGTCAAGTCACAGCTGACACGGCACCCCCTGCAGGGAGTTTTCAAGGCAACTAAGAAGCAGAGATGGGTTGCCATTCCCTTCCCCTGCAGAGTCTTCCTTGGTGGTCTCCCTTCTAAGTATCAGCTCTGCTTAGCTTTCAAGATCTGATGAGATCGGGCTATACCATGCCGTAGGGCTGCTGGCTCCGGGTTGGAAAATACCTGGAGATTTGGTGGGTGGAGCCTGAGGAGGGTGGGGTTTGAGGAGGGGAGGGACTCCAGTGGGGTATATAATGCCATAGATTCCACCTTCCAAAGCGGTCAATTTCTCCAGGCGAATTGAGCTCTGTTGCCTGGAGATCAGTTGTAAACCCAGGAGATCTCCAGCCACCACCTGGAGGTTGGTGACCCTACCGTGCTGCCTTCCATCACCATAGATGATTATAGGGAGAGACAATACAGATTTATACAATTAGGCATGGGGTGTAAAAAGTGGATAAAGAGAACTTGAGGATGTCTAGTGAAGTTGATGGCCAGTTGAATCTGGACAGACAAAAAGGAAGGTTTCCCTCCGACACACCCAATGAGTATTTAAATAGTGGAACAGCCACTAGCATAGATGGCCTGAAAAGAGGACTGGGTAGAATCATAGAGGAGAGGTTCGACAATGCCTACTAGTCATGATGAATAAAGGGAACCTCCACATCCAGTTGCAGTAAACCTCTGAATACCATATTACATAAGAACATAAGAGACGGCAACGTTGGATCAGGCCAAAGGCCCATCTAGTCCAACACTCTGTGTCACACAGTGGACAGAAATACCAGGTGCCATCAGGAGGTCCAGCAGTGGGGCCAGGACATTAGAAGCCCTCCCACTGTTGACCCCCCCCAAGCACCAAGAAGACAGAGCATCACTTGCCCCAGAGCCCCTATCTATACCTTGTGGCTAATAGCCACTGATGGACCTCTGCTCCATATGCTTATCTAATTCCCTTTTGAAGCTGTCCATGCTTGTAGTCGCCACCACTTCCTGTGGCAGTGAATTCTAAGTGTTAATCACTCTTTGGGTGAAGAAGTACTTCCTTTTATCCGTTCTAACCCGACCGCTCAGCAGTTTCATGGAGTGCCCACGAGTTAGGAGGCTTGCTCACCCTGGTCACTAGTTCTCCAAGGTATCTGGTTGGCCACTGTGTGATAGAGTATTCTGGACTAGATGGAGTGTTGGTCTGATCCAGCAGGGCTCTTATGGGCTCGGTCACTATCTCCTGGCCAACCCTACCTTACAGGATCGTTGTGAGGATCAATAGGAGGAGAAGAGAAGAGTGTAAGCTGACTTTAGTTCCTTGGAGGAAGGATGGGATACAAACAATGCTCCCTCTAAGCTGTGGAGTCATGTGAGCAAAAATTCTATTTTGTGAGCTTCTGGCATTAAAGTTGTGAGTGAGTGATTTGGCTACTGCATAAATTAGTTTGTTCCTGAGCTAAGACAAAAAATGTGTGAGCCAGAGGCTAAAATACTGTGAGCTAGCTCACACTAACTCAGCTTAGAGGGGACACTGGATACAAATGTGTGTGTAGAAAAGAGTAAGAGTCCAGTAGCACCTTAAAGATTAACAGACTTTGTGGTAAGGGATGAGCTTTTGTGAGTCACTGCTCACTTCTTCAGATACACCTAGAATGTGAATCCATCTGCCCTATATTTTGGCAAGTGGAGTGATTTCAGATGTGAAAGGACATTAGCAGGCAAATTACGATAGAAGGTGTGATTGGATTAGATGTGATATGCAGAGGGGTTGTGGGCATAGAGAAATCAGTATTGGTAATGAGACAGGAAACCTAGGTCTTGATTCAGTCCATGGTGTGTGTGTGTGTGTGTGTGTGTGTGTGTGTGTGTGTGAGAGAGAGAGAGAGAGAGAGAGAGAGAGAGAGAGAGAGAGAGAGAGAGATGTTTCCTATGTATTTTATATCAGTTTATCACAGCAGGGCAATGGCATTGTTCTTGGTCCTGAGGCTATAAAGAACTAGATTTTTAATGTCCAGGGAGTTTATGGATGATGCTGGTATAAATCATAATGCTGGCCTTTGCAGCTCGTGAAATCATGCAGCGCTCCATGCCGGGCACACATGTGCATGCAGTGCCATAAATATGGCGAGATCTCCCAAGAGCTTTCTTTGCCAGAAGAGGGAAACAGAAAAACAACAACTTGGTGCTATTTCTCCCTGGCGTTTGGTTCCAGATTGTGATGCTTTCTTTTGGCTTCCTGCCAGAAGCGCAGAGGGGTTATCTGCAAAGAATTCATCGCGAGAGCTTCGGCACTTGCTGTGTAACAAATGTGCTTTTGTTTCTGAGTTTTCTTTCTTTCTTTAAAGAAAAAAAAAGTTTCACTTAACCTTGCCCGTGGAAAGAACAGGAAGGGTTTATAACTCAAAGGCATCCGACTTTCCTAAGCATCAAGATCTGAAAATGGAACTTGAATGACCTCACACAACCTATTGTATTCTTTGCGCTCCTGTTCCTCTCTTTTGCTTTGTGGATTATTCTTTTAATGCAAAATACAGAGAGAGAGAGAGGCAGAGAGACAGAGATCAATTTCCTGTAGGACTTATTCTGGAAGAACAGCTATATTAGTTTATATGGCAACAAGAAATACTGTTGAAACAAGAGATACGAACAAGGAAGCCAGTTTGGTGTAGTGGCTAGGAGTGAGGACTCTAATCTGGGAGAGCTGGGTTTGATTTCCCTACGTGCAGCTGCTGGTGTGACCTTGGGTCAGTTACAGATGTTTCAGAGCTGTTCTCTCATGACCACTCAAAAAAAGCTCTCTTAGCCCCATCTACCTCACAGGGTGTCTGTTGTGGGGAGGGGAAGGGAAGGAGATTGTAAATCGCTCTGAGACTCCTTCGGGTAGTGAAGTATGGGGTATGAATCCAATCTCCTCCTCCTCCGTGTATGGAAATGTGGGAATGACTGAGTGGGTGAACAGCACACATGGAATTCACTGCCAGAGGAGGTGGTGGTGACTACAAGCATGGACGGCTTCAAGAGGGAATTAGATAAACATATGGAGCAGAAGTCCATCAGTGGCTATTGGCCACAAGGTATAGATAGGAACTCTCGGTCTGGGGCAAGGGATGCACTGTATTCTTGGGGCTTGGGGGGGGGGGGGCAACAGTGGGAGGGCTTTTTGTGTCCTGGCCCCACTGGTTGACCTCCTGATGGCACTTGGTATTTTTGGCCACTGTGTGGCAGAGTGTTGGACCGGATGGGCCATTGGCCTGATCCAACGTTGGCTTCTCTTATGTTCTTATGCTCTTAAACTCTGCTGCAGAAAATACTGGATTCCCCTTATTAGGTTGTGCTTTGCAGATAATACCCAGGAATAGGTTGTCAGACTTAAATACTGTCTGGGATGCCCAGGTGGGAATTATTTGGATAAGATCTGGTATCTTGTAGTGAATCAAGATGCAAATAAGCTGCCTTGAGCCACGACAAAAGGCAGGGTATAAAAGTTTTAATAAAATAAAATAAATGCATGGGCATCTGGCATGGCCTTTTACTGCATGGAGATCGCTGTTCCATCTAGCCCACCCCTGTCTGTTCTGATGGGCAGTGTCCCCCCCAAAGTCCCAGGAAAAGGGTATTTTCCCTGCCAGGCTACTGGGACTTCCCAGGGAAACCCTTACCCAACTCTTTTGATCTACTGCCTTGGCAGACAGCAGGGATGCCACAACTCTAGCTCTTCTTCTCCTTGCTTGGTGTAGTGGTTTGGTGTGGTGGTCAGGAGCATGAGCTCTAATCTGGGAGAACCATGTTTGGTTCCCTACTCGTCCACATGCAGCTGCTGGTGTGCCCTTGGGTCAGTCACAAGTTCTTTCACAGCTGTTCCTGAAGGAGCAGTTCTCAGGAGAGCTCTCTCAGCCCCACCTACCTCATAGGGTGTCTGTTGTGGGGAGTGGAAGGAAAAGGAGATTATAAGCTGCTCTGAGACTCCTTTGGGCAGTGAAGGACAGGGTATAAATCCAATCTCCTCCTCCTCTGCCTCTCGGAGCTGTTCTCTTACAAGCAGTCCTCGAAAGAACTCTCTCAGCCGACCTACCTCACAGGGTGTCTGTTGTGGGGAGGGGAAGGGAAAGGAGATTGTAAGCCGCTCTGAGACTCCTTCGGGCAGTGAAAGGCAGGGTATAAATCCAGTTGTCTTCTTCGTCTTCATCTCCTTGCTTTCATGTCTAGTTCAATGGACTCTACGTCTGGAACGGTCGAAGGCCACCGGGCTGCAGTATTTACTAATGAGTGTGCTTTGATTTGCAATGACCAGCATTTTAAGGGGAAAAGACTAACCAGAATATGAGGGATTTTGTTTTTGTTTTTTTAAGCAGAGGATCAATAGTAGAAGCTTCAAACTATAGAGCACTGGTGTTCAACCTAATCACAGTATTGGTAATTAATAAGGCAGTTCATAATCATATGCTGGCAGTCAGATAGACACAGTCCCACTCGGCTTTTAGTTGCATGTTGAAGGTGATTAATTTTCAATATTTTTAATGTAAACACACCCACATATATATATTCTCTCTCTCTCTCTCTCTCTCTCTCTCTCTCTCTCTCTCTCTCTCTCTCTCTCATTCTCTCTCGTTATTTTAGGTTTCTGAAGCGAGAAATGTATTCTGAAATTTCGAATAGTTTATCATTTATTTTCTTTAATTAAACCCACCATGTAATGGTTGTGTTTGACAGCTCTCGAGAGAAAGCGGCAGCACAGTTTGTGGGATGTGTGATATTTCTGCATTTGGATTTAACAACCATAAACTTTGTGGGTTTTGTTCTCCCCCCCCCCCCTCCAAATTTGTTGCTAAAAGAGAGATGTAGGAGTTCTGCTCTGTTTATAATACTTTTCATTGATGATGCATGTAAGCATTGTTTTCGAGAGTAGAGAGGTCTGCGGTAGACCAGCTAGGTTTCAGTCCAGGTTGGTGTAGTGGTTAGGAGCGCAGACTATAACCTGGATGAACTGGGTTTGATTCCCCACTCCTCTACATGCAGCTGCTGGTGTGGCCTTGGGTCAGTTACAAGTTCTCTCAGGAGCAGTTCTCAAATAAGCTGTCTCAGCCCCTCGTACCTCACAGGGTGTCTGTTGTGAGGAGGTGAAGGGAAAGGAGTTTGTAAACCGCTCTGAGATTCCAAGTGAAGGGCAGGATATAAATCCAGTCTCCTCCTCCTCCTCCTCCTCCTCCTCAATTTCCAGAATATAAGGTTTTGACAGAGCTCCCTTCGTCAGAGAATATAAGCATCGTTTCCCTTACGTTAACTAACAAAACCCAAGCCATTGGCTGAGTCCCCCATCTGTTGCCATAATGCCATGTCAGACCATAGTGGACCGTATCCATTGAAACAAATTGGAGGGGTGTCCTTGTGAGGCCCATCCCATCCCTCTGGACTCCCCCACGTGTGCTGTTGTGAGCACTTAGCCAGGCTCGGGGGGGGGGGGGCAAAGATGCCAGTGAAGCAGCCTGAGGACTTTCCTTCTAATGAAAATGGTGAAATGCTTCAGAATTTTGAAGGGAGTTTCCAAGAAATGATAGATTCTGCATTGGGAATCACTGAGGATTGCTGCATTTGAATATGTTTTATGAATGTCTGCATGTACCTTTGAATCCAGCATGTTGAAGCAGGGGGAAGAAGGAGGAGGAGATTGGATTTATACCCCACCCTTCACTTGGAATCTCAGAGCAGTTTACAAACTCCTTTCCCTTCCCCTCCCTACAACAGACACAGGGCTATTTTCCGGCTGGCTCCCAAGTTGGCCACGCCCAGCAGGAACTCATTAGCATAATAGGCCACACCCAACAGCAGAAACTCATTAGGATTGGCTACATTAGGGGTGTGTGGCCTAACATGCAAAGGAGTTCATGCAACAAAAAAAGGCCCTGGGTTTTGACAACAAACAAGGTAAACAGAATAACAAGCAAAAGGTGGGTGTGGCTGGATGACACACTTCTGGTGACATGGGGGTGTGGCCTAATATGCTAATATGTTGTGCTGTCAGGGTGTGGCCTAATATGCTAATGCGCTTCTGCTGTTGGGTGTGGCCTGTTATGCTAATGAGTTCCTGCTGGGCTTTTTCTACCAAAAAAGCCCTGAACAGACACCCTGTGAGGTAAGCGGGGTCGAGAGTGTTCTTTCCA
>NW_015161966.1:762422-771377 GCF_001447785.1 Gekko japonicus
GCCTCCATGGAAGCAATGGAGAAGAGAATGACAGAGGCAATACAAGCCATGGGGGAGCAGATAGAAAAAACATTGGGGGACCAACTGGAGAAGCAAACTCAGATTCATCTGAAACATCTAGAAGAAGTCCAAGAGAAGAACATAACAGCATTGAAGGAATTGGTTACTACAGAAATAACTTCAATCAAGCAAGAAATGGAAGGAGTTAAGAAGGATGTTCAAGCAAATGCAACCAAGACTACAGAGACAGAGGAGAAGATACAAAAAATAGAAGAGAAACAAGATTCTTTGACTCAACAAATTACAAGATCAGAGACAATGATGGAGTTCAGAAGGATGCAGACTCATCTGAGATTCAGAGGCATTAAGGAAACAGAGAATGAGAACTTAAAAGAAAAAATGATGGAAGTGATAACGGCTTTTCTGGGCGAGGAGGAAGGGTCAATGGACTCAGACTTTGATTTGATTTATAGAGTGAACTCCAGAATTGCAGAAAAGAAGAATTTACCAAGGGATGTAATTGTACAATTTGTAACAAGATCAATAACAGAGGAGATATTCAAGAAGCAATTCAACGTCCCTTTTGTAATAGAGGGAAACAAAATTATGGTGATGAGAGAACTCCCAAGAACAATACTGCAAGACAGGAAAAGGTATAAATCCTTGGCGGACAAACTCAGAGCTTTGAGCATCAGATATAGATGGGAGATTCCACAAGGTTTATCCTTTACGTATCAAGGTGGGAGGATTCAGATCAGATCGATGATGGACTTTTATAAATTTAAGGCGGACAATGCGGACGTCTTTGGAGAACTTTAAAATAAAACGCATAATGGAGTACAAATTGTTGTCATGGAATGTTAATGGATTAAATTCACCAAACAAGAGGAAAAGAATCAATCATTGGATACAGAAACAGAAATGCAACGTGATATGCTTGCAAGAAACACATATTAGAAAACAGGATATAAAATATTTAAAGAATGCTTTATTTGGAATTGAATTTTGTTCTGCGGCCTCAAACAAGAAAAAAGGAGTTGTGACATATGTGAAGAAGGAGTTACAACCTACAGAAATTTTTAAGGACATAGATGGCAGATACGTGGGTGTGGAATTAATGATTCAGCAGAAAAAAACATTGTTGATCAACGTGTACGCACCCAATGGAGCAAAGGAAAAATTTTTTAAGGATATAACTGACCAATTACAACAATTGACTTATGAGCAAGTTATTATGGCCGGAGACTTTAATGGGACAATAGATCGTCTAGACAGAAAACCACAAAAGGACAACGAATTCAGCGGAAAATTGCCAAAGAATTTTTTTGAATTAGTTAAGCAAGAAAAATTAGAAGATGTTTGGAGGAAATGGAACCCGATGCAGAAAGACTTTACTTTTTATTCCAATAGACATTGCTCTTTTTCCAGAATTGATATGATTTGGATGTCTGAAGAATTATCAATGAAAACACATAAGACTGAAATTTTGCCAAGATGTAATTCAGATCACAATCCGGTGGTATGGAGTTCCACAGAAAGGAAAAAACCCTTTCTGTGGAGGATTAATGAAGACTTGTTGGATAAGAAAACGGTAATTGAGATGTTAAAGGAAGAAACGAAACAATTCTTTCAACAAAATTTAAATAAAGAAACACCGATACAGATTGTATGGGATGCTTATAAAGCGGTGATGAGAGGAATTCTCATCTCGCAAAACGTGAAGCAAAAAAAGGAAAAACTTCAAAAACAAACAGAAGTGTTAGAAAAAATTGCTCAGAAAGAAAAGGAATTAAAAAAGAAGCCTGGAAAAAAGCAAATTATTAAAGAATTAAAGTTGCTGAAGGAACAACTGAATGAGACTTGGAATCAGGAAATGTATTGGAATTTAAAGAAGTTACAACAGAAATCTTTTGAAGGGGCGAACAAACCGGGAAAATACTTAGCTTGGCAACTTAAGGCTAGAAGAGAGAGAAGAATGATAACCAAAATAATAGAAGATGGAAAAGAGTTCGTTGATCCTAATGGAATAAAGAGATGTTTCTTCAAGTATTATGCTAAACTATTCCAAACAACTAGAGTTGATCTTGAGAAGATTAAAACATATTTAAAGGAGATTCCACTACCAAAAATAAGTAAGGAATACAAAGATTTATTAAATGGTCCAATTCAAAAAGAAGAAGTGATGAAGGCAATAGAAGAGACAAAGTTGGGGAAGGCGCCTGGGCCGGACGGATTTACAGCGAAATTCTACAAAAAGATGAAAGAAGAAATTTCCCCGGTCCTGGAAGCTTTAACCAACGAAATAAGAGAAAACAAAAAGGTGCCGGACTCATGGAAAGAAGCAATTATTTCTTTGATTCCAAAGGAAGGACAAGATTCAACAAATGTAAAGAACTACAGGCCAATATCTCTTTTGAACAACGATTATAAAATCTTTGCAAAAATTATTGCAGAAAGGGTGAAAAACTATTTACAAACGGTAATTTCTGAAGATCAAGCGGGCTTTTTACCCAAAAGGCAGATTAGAGACAATGTAAGAATAGTAATGGACGCAATTGAATATTATGAAAAGCACCCAGAAAAAGAAGTAGCTTTTCTGTTTGTTGATGCAGAAAAAGCTTTTGACAATCTTAATTGGAATTTTATGCACCAGATGATGGAAAAGATTGAAGCGGGACAACATTTTAGAAATTGTATTGAAGCTATCTATTCTGAACAAAGAGCTAAAATAAATGTGAATAAAGAACTGACAGATAACTTCAAAGTACAGAAAGGAACAAGGCAAGGTTGTCCGTTATCACCGTTATTATTTATCTGGGTATTGGAAATACTTTTACAAAAAATACAGTACGATCAAGAAATAAAGGGCTTGACACATAAAGGACACCAATACAAATATCGAGCATTTGCAGACGATGTAATGTTTATGGTGGAAAACCCAACAGAAAAATTGACATTGCTTTTTCAAAAAATAAAGGAGTTTGGAGAATTGGCCGGCTTTTACGTAAATAAGAATAAAACAAAACTTATATGTAAAAACATGATCAAACAAAAACAAGTGGAACTACAAGAACTGGTACAATGTGAAGTAGTTAAAAAAACAAAATACCTTGGAATTGAATTAACGGCAAAAAATATAGACCTATATAAGAATAATTATGAGAAATTATGGACTAAGCTGACTCAAGATTTTAAGAAATGGGATAAAATGAACTTATCACTGATGGGAAGAATATCAGTTATAAAAATGAATGTCCTACCACGTTTGATGTTCCTGTTCCAAACAATACCAATTCTGCATAAAACGGATTTGTTGGCCAAGTGGCAACAAGAGTTGTCAAAATTTGTTTGGGCAGGCAAGAAACCAAGGATCAAAATGAAAATACTTTGTGATGCCAAAGAAAGAGGAGGTCTACAAATGCCAAATCTTAGACTATATTATGAAGCGGTTTGTCTAACATGGATGGATCAATGGGTGAAGCTTGAAAATGACAGATTGTTGGGGTTGGAAGGGCATGATTGTAGATTTGGCTGGCATGCATATTTATGGTATGACAAGATAAAAATGGACAGTTTTTTTAAACTTCACTTGGTGAGAAAAGCTTTGTATATGGTATGGACAAGATATAAGAAGTACCAGAGTGACTTAAGACCATTGTGGATTGTACCAGTAGAAGTGTTGATATCTTACTCAAGACAGCGAGGTAGAGACTGGTTGCCATATAGAGATTTAATTAAAAAAGAGGGAACAGAGTGGGTAATGAAAAAGCAGAATGAAATTGAATATGAATATGAGTGGTTGAAATATATGCAGATTTATGATCTTTTTAGATCTGACAAAAAAAACTATGGTTTTAGAGAGGAAAAAAATGAAATTGAAAAGGTTTGGGAGAGTGGAGGAGGAAAAAATATTTCTAAAATGTATAAGGTGTTGTTAAAATGGTATACTGAAGATGAAACTGTTAAAGAACAAATGTTAAAATGGGCTATTAATATGAATAAGGAAGTGGATATGGAAACTTGGGAATATTTGTGGAAAAACTCTATTAAGATCTCGACATGTACTAATGTTAAAGAAAATTGTTATAAGATGATGTATAGGTGGTACATGACACCTAAGAAGATTGCAAATATGAATCAAAATATGTCAAACAAATGTTGGAAATGTAAGAGGCATGAGGGCTCATTTTATCATATGTGGTGGACTTGTGAGAAAGCTGTAGACTTTTGGACAAAAGTCCACAATGAAATGCAAAAAATATTGAAATGTTCTTTTAAAAAAGCACCGGAAATTCTGCTTTTGGGACTTAAAATGGAAGAAGTCAATACGACTAAAAAGACTTTACTCTGGTACCTGATAGTGACAGCGAGAATGATTTATGCTCAGTTTTGGAAGACGGAAAAGGTACCAGAGGTTGAAGAATGGATACAAAAAGTTCTGTTCATGGCACAAATGGATAAGATTACAAAAAAACTGAATAACAAAGAAGACGATGAGTTTTTTGGAGAATGGAATGATTTTAAAATTTATCTGGAAAAGAACTGGGATGTGAAACAAAACTTAATATGTTTAGATCAATATTAAGTCAAACGATGTTATCTTTAGATTGTAATGATGAGAAACTGATATTGTTGATGATATGAAGTAATTTGGAGCAGGGGTGGAAGCATTGTGGGAAGCCATTGGAGGGAGGGGAGGAACTGGGAATGGGGTAGACAATTGATAGAATGAAATGTTTTATATGTTGTATTCCTGAGAAAATAAAATTTGTTTACCAAAAAAAAAAAGATAGGATTCCAAATAGCTATAAAAGTAGGGTTTATTTTTCTATCAGGATTACGTGCCAAATCATCTGAAATCCTGGCCATAATAAAGTGTGTCTACAGTTTATTATGTCATAATGTCAGTTTTGGAATCTCTGGATTTTATAATTGCGAAAAGGAAAACAGCAATTTCAAAGCATGAACAATTTCCAATTGATATGGCATAAAGGATGAGGTGTGGAATGTTCAAATCAAAACCAATTCAAAGACTAATGGATCGACAACATAGAAGATCTGGGAAAAGGTCGGCATGCAGAACAGCCCATTGTTTCCGGAAAATATTCCAGTCTGGAGACTGAAGAAGAAGATAGTTATGTCAAAACAAAGTGATCAGAGTAGAACTAAAATCTTAAAAATCACACAAATTAAAAATTTGAGAACTTCCAGATTTTGAATGTTGGAGATTTTCCTAGTTTGCCCTTCAACTTTCAGAATATTTTTAAAAATTAAAACTTGGTTGTCTTCTTCATTTTCAACAACCACTCTATTTGTGTCAGCTTGCCAGATTCAAAACTGTACATATTGATTTCAAAACTTCTAAACTCAACACTTTCCCTAATTATGTATAAACACTTTCCCTAATTATATATAAATCTAAAGTTATAGAGCTTTTGTTCAAGCATATTTGTACTAGAGAACACTCTTGTGAGAATGTTCTCTCAGAAATTGCTTTAATATGTGTTGGATCCCCAAGCATCGAGAATAAATCCACGTTTCAGAAAAGCAAAATTTATTTCAAAGCTTTGGAAAGATACTCAAACAAGTTCTTTGTTAGGAATGGGTACAAACAGCTAGGGCAAGCATAATAAAGGGATTTGAACCAGGTACCTAACCAATGGGTCACTTTCCCGCTGGCGGGTGAAAGGAAACGGTTGCGCGCTCACTCCCTGGGAACACTGCTATCTCCAGACATAATACAAGTGCAGTTCCCAGGATCTAAAAGCAACAAGCTAGCATTCAAGCTCACTCCTACACCACGTCCTCCAGATGTTTGGCTTAGGCATTACAGCAGAAGAAAATACAGGCTAGCAAGCAGAGGGGGGAGGAATAAACTGTACAGTCATACAAGTAACACAGAACACCATGGCAGCTTGCTGACACAGATTTAGAGTCTGCGCACTTAACCATTACACCAATGGTCTGATTCAGTATAAGGCGGCTTCATCCTAGAGAGCTGCTTCCAGTCTGAGTAGTCAATACGGACCTCGATGGACCAGTGGGCTGGTTCAGTATAAGGCAGCTTCATGTGTCGTGTGAACATCCGGTTAGGCCGTGAAAGAGTTGCACCTGCGTCAGATTAACTTGAAGACTCACACGGATACAGCAGAGTTTATTTCATTCCCCATTCACTGGGGGAAGCATGGCTAATCAGTATGGTGAGAGCTTCTTCTCTTTCTTGACCTGTGCATTCCTGTTTGCCTACAGGCTGCAAAGAGAATCTGCACCATAATAGTCTTTCAATAGCAAAAGACATTAGAATGCAAACAAAGAACACAAATATAATCTCCCCCCCCCCCTTTGTCTGGTAATACCAGCACTCAGATTAATCTGGGTAAACACAAGTATTGCTATTCTGAAGTAAGAAAGAAGATCACAAACACCCTGCTTGCTTCCTCTGTGGGAATGGGCACGCTTTAGAGTGCTTGGATTATGCGAGCATTGCACACTGGGGAAGGGGATTCAAGGTAAATCAGAAGTCCGTATTGATTTCTGCAAGGCGAAAGGAGAGGAACTAAATACAGCAAAGGGTTGTTTGACTCGCTTTTGTTTTATGATCCTCTTTACCGGTGGAAAATTACAGTGGATAACACCAAGGAGGCTTTCTGTGTGTGATAAATAAGCTGGTTTTATTCATTTCACAAAGGGCTATTTTCGGAAGGTGGGGGGAGTTGATGTTCGTATGATGCACAACTTGTGTTAAATGGGGGGGGGGGAAGTGACACATTCTGCTGATGCCTCATTTCTGAACGTCCTTGAATCCCAGACTGTGGACTCCACCAAACAGCTGTTGTTCCCCACAGCAGATGCCCACGTTACCGTATGGATGGATTCAGCCAGTACAGGGGCATCTCTGTATTACAGATGACATTACTGGAGCTGACATTCAGTACACGCATGGGTTAATTCTAGTGGAAATTACAAAACAATGACGTGACTCTTCATTTAGTTTAGAAGTGTCTGGCAACTGGTGGGACGACTGTGGTGGGGAAGCATTCTGGGAGAAAAATTTAAAGAAAAATAACGCTTCTTACAGGAAGTTCTTACCATAGAGTCCCTGACAATTTCTAGAGCTACCTGGAAGTGACAAAGGGTAGCTCTAGGAATCACTGGTCACTCTATGGTAAGAACTTCCTGTAAGTAAATGAGGCCTTATTTTTCCTCTTAACTTTTATCCCGCTCTTGCCTCCTTCTCCCACTGGGGGCTTGGCAGCCCTCATTTAGTCGCATTTGCACTCCATCTTGAAAGCTTCAGTCTAGTGAACCCAAAAGAGAGATGGTGATGAATGTCAGACCTGGAAGGTGGCTGTTTACCAGTCAGGGCTGCCACCTTGGCCTTTCTCAGACATCTGCCCAGGGGTCTGCTGACAATGCATTGGAATGTGGAAGCAGTTCCTAAAATGGAGATCATGGGATGAAGGAATGCTGGCGCCATTCCTTTGGAATAAGGGAAAGGTTGGAAGGGCATTGGCCCAGCACCGATGAGAACTTACATGCTACTTGTTTTCTCGCGTTCTTGCACTGGCAGCCTTTAAGCAGCGGCTGGACAAACCCTTGTCAGGCTGATCCTGCACTAAGCAAGGGGTTGGACTAGATGGCATCTATGGCCCCTCCCAACTTTGTGGTTCTGTGATTCTATGATTCTAATTCCTTGTGGGTTCCCACTTGTTATATTGAATTTATTGGATTGTATAGTGTATTTATTATGTGGACACCCCAGGTACTTAAACATGCCATATTATCTACTGTCATGGTTGCCAACTCTGGGTTTGGAAATTCCTGGAGATTTGGGGACTAGAACCGTGGAAGGGTGGGGTTTGGGGAGGGGAGGGACCTCACTCAGGTATAAGGCCATAGAGTCCACCCTCCAAAGCAGCCATTTTCTCCAGGGGAACCGATCTCTGTAGTCTGGAGTTCAGTTGTAATTCCAAGAGATCTTCAGGCCCCACCTCTTAGCTTTGGGGTGGATATGGTTATTATTATTTTTTTCCTGGACCTCCAGTTACCTCTCTGTGGCCCTGTTCCTGATGGCTAGGGTTGCCAGCCTCCAGGTATCACCTGGAGATCTCCCACTGTTACAGTCGATCTCCAGACAAACCATGATCAGTTCCCCTGGAGAAAATGGCTGCTTTGGAGAAGGACTCTGTCATTATTCCTTGCTGAGGTCTCTCCCCTCCCCAATCCCCACCCTCCTTGGGCTTCACCTCCAAAACCTCCTGGCATTTCCTAACCCCAAGGTGGCAACCGTACTGAGAGCTCACGCTCCAGCATTTGCCAAGTTTCCAGAGAGAAATGAAAGCCAGTGACTTGTACAACAGTAATGCATTATTCAGAAATTATTGCAATACCGATAATTGCGGAAGAATTCCTCTACTGCACCTGCTGAAATGGCGAACCCATAGCCTGCCCCCCTTATAACATGAGTAGGTGTGGATTTGTTAACATTTGCTTATTGTATTGCATAGTTATTTCAACATAATCCCTAAGGGAAAAGAAGACTTTGCTGTAGTTTTACTTGTTATATTGGTTGCTGGCTATAGCTGGTTAGGGCCTCGCTGGCCCAGACTGGGTTGCCGGCTCCCCTCTGGCCACCAGTGGAGGGTGGGGGGTAGGGTTGTCAGATCCAGGTTGTGAAACTCCTGGAGGTTTGGGGGTAGAGCCTGAGAAAGACAGGGGCCACAGAGGGATACGAGAGAGCCAGTTTGGTGTAGTGGTTAGGACTGTATACTCTAATCTGGGAGAACCAGGTTTTATTCCCCAGTTCTCCACATGCAGCTGCTGATGTGACCTTGGGTCAGTTACAAGTTCTCTCAGAGCTGTTCTCTCAAGAGCAGTCCTCGAAAGAGCTCTCTCCGCCCCACCTAGGGTTGCCAAGTCCATCTTCCACCCCCAGCGGGGGACTTTGGGGGCATT
>NW_015161966.1:771555-839990 GCF_001447785.1 Gekko japonicus
GGCATTTCCCTGCAAGCTTGCAGAGTTCGCGCTTGGGATGAAACACGGGTTGCACACCCTTAAAGGGAGAGAGATGGGGGGCTGTGGGTGTTGGGGGTGGGTAGAACCCCCCCAAAAAATGGGGGACCCCTGGCAAACCGGGGGGGGGGTTGGCAACCCTAGCCCCACCTACCTCACATGGTGTCTGTTGTGGGAAGGGAAAGGAGATTGTAAGCTGCTCTGAGATTCCTTTGGTTATTGAAGGGCGGGGTATAAATCCATCCATCCATCCATCCATCCATCCCTCCTCCTCCTCCTCCTCCTCTACAATGCCAAAGAGTCCACTCTCCAAAACATCATTTTTTCTCCAAGTAGACTAATCTCTGTAGTCTGGATATGAGGTTTAATTCTGGCAGGTCCCCAGGTCCCACCTGGAGGCTGGCACCCCTTAGCCCAGACCAGGCCTTGCTTATTTTGCAATGATATTCAGGTCTGTTTTGGTACCAGGTGCATTCTCATGCTGGCTTGGGAGGAATTGTGTGAACTGGGCCGGCTGACTCCTTTCATTAGCTGGCTATCGTCTATCGGAGACCACCAGGAGAGCAGAAATGATCTTTGATAGAGCCAGTCCTCAGGAGAAGGAAGGGGGACGTGACAGGCCTGAAGGAGTCAGTCCGACTTCTCTGCCGTTCTTCCGCACTCCTGAAAAATAACCTCTCCTGACCTGGATTAGGAAGGGAAAGTCCAGAGGCCGGGGGAACGTGGTGACAGCAACAAAGGCAAAATGAAAGAAAGCAACAGAATTACAAAACCCTCCAGACATCTTACAGCAAACAAGAAACTGTGAGAAGGGAGAGAGAGAGAGAGAGAAAGAAGAGCTCACGGTGGTGATCAAACAGTGAAGGAAAGAACAGAGGTTACCTGGCGGTTCTGGGCCTTCCCTCCTGCAAAGGGCTTCTGGGCTCAGTATAGATGACAGGAAGTGTCGCTGAATCCACAGGGTAAGGAAGCACGACGAGAGAGTAGCACAGAAAAACTCACATACATCATTGGCTTGGAGGCAGAAGGCAGGCGGCCGGCGCTGGGGAAATCGGACCGAGATGGGTGCTGGCAAAGCGATTCCTTGTAAAGAGATTCCGTTACGCTTAATGTGTCTCATTGATTTTAACTTAGTCCGTCTGAAGAGGGGGAACTTCACGACTGCAGTCCGACAGAACGTTCAGGGAACATTCGGTGAGAGCGTTGCCTGAAGTAAGATCCCTCCCGTCCCCCACAGCTTTACCATAATCTAATTGAGGATTGTCACACTGAATACATGTGAGATTTTGCTGTTGGAGGGCATCCAATAACGGTGCAGTGGCTCAAGAGGTTAAGACGCTGAATGCCATTAATGGCAGGATGTTGGACTTGAAGGCTGTCGTTAGCCTAAGTATTGGAACCTTGCGAGAAGCGCAGTGCGATAAGAATGGAGAGCTGCCGCTATACCATCTAGATAGTTTCAGGGGCTAGCTGTGTTGGTCTACAGTAAAAGGGTTAGGTTTGAGTCCAGTAATGGTGCAGTGGCTCAAGTGGTTAAGACGCTGAACTGTAGGCCGGGAGGTCAGTAACCATGCCGGCCGCATGACCACAGAAATGTATCTGGACAGCGCTGGCTCTTCGGCTTGGAAACGGAGATGAGCACCGCAACCCTAGAGTCGGATTCGAGTGGCTTTCGAGCAAGGGAAACCTTTACCTTTACTTTACTAATGCCTTAGATACCAGCAAGATTATCAGGGTATAAGCTTTTGAGAGTCAAAACTCCCAAGCTCTTGTCCGTCTCTACGGTGCTACTGGATTTCAGTCTAACCGTTGTGCCATCTCTCTCTGTATAAGTGCCGACGAGTCACGTTTGACCCATTGTGACCCCAGCAAGGGGCTTTCACGGCAAGTGAGAAGCAGAGGTGGTTGGCCATTGCTTTCACTCTTGTCCGTCTCTAACCGTTGTGCCATCTCTCTGTGTATAAGTGCCAACGAGTCACATTTGACCCATTGTGACCCCAGCAAGGGGCTTTCAAGGCAAGTGAGAAGCAGAGGTGGTTGGCCATTGCTTTCCTCTGCAGAGTCTTCCTTGGAGGACTCCCTTCCAAGTGCCGATCCTGCTTAGCTTCCGAGACCTGATGAGATCGGGCTATTCTATGCCACCTTCCCTCCCTGCTGTACCAATCTAGGGTTCCCAGTTTCCAGGTGGGGGCTAGTGTTCTTCCAGAATTACAGACTGAACTCTGGACTACAGAGATCAGTCCTCCTGGAGAAAATGGCTACTTTGGAATGTAGACTCAGTGGCATGACACCCTGCGGCATGACATCCATCCCCTCCCCAGGCTCCACCCAAATCTCCAAGAATTTCCCAACTAGGATTTGGCAATCCTTCCTTCCAATCTCCCACCCTACCCTGTGCATGACTATTTGAGCACAGATTTGGCGCCAAACCTGAAATCCACGTATGTACTCTATTGTTGTTTTCAGATGTTTAGAGATGGCAGACAGGAAGTTCTTTGTACTTCTCCATAATGGTCAAAGTGGAACATCTGCATCTCAAAGAGGGCTTTGTTTCTGTGTATTTCTGTGGTTCTGCAGACCCAGATACAGAGGCCACTTGTAAATTGTTTATGATGACCCGTTTGAATCCAGAGACCCATGAGAAGAGCAGGGTTGCCAGGTCCCTTACCTCTGCCAGCAGGGGGCTTCAGGGGACAGTCCGGGATTTGGTAGGATGCTGCGTGATGTCCCCAATGTAATAATGTCACCCGGAAGTGAAGTCATTGCACGGGGACACTCTGGTATTTGGGTGAAAGTCTATGGTTTTTCACCCTCAAAACAATGGGACACAATATGGAAATCCATTAAATTCATGAGGGCCATTTCCTATAAAGAAAATATTTATAAAATGTTCCATAGGTGGTATTGGTCCCCAGATAAAATTGCAAAATGCTACCCACAAACATCCAACACATGTTGGAAATGTAAAGCGAATGTGGGGACTTTCTACCACATGTGGTTGAAATGTAGTGAAATTCAAAAATACTGGAAAATGGTATATAAAATTATTGTAGAAATATTGAATGTAGAAGTTGAGTTAATTCCTGAAATTTATTTATTGAATATGGTCCCAAAAGGCTATGGAAAACAAGATATATATCTAATAGTATATATTATAACGGCGGCACAAATTCTTGTGGCCAAAAACTGGAAGACAGATAAAATACCCTCTAAAGAGGACCTAATATCAAAAATCTTAGAATTGGCACAAATGGATAGTTTGAGTTTATTACTTCAAGGTAAAGATCAAAATATACAGAATAACAGATGGATAAGGGTATATAAACGGATAAAAGATGAAATGGTCACATAAACAATTATGTAATAAGACATATAAGATTTGCAAACTGTGTTAACAACTCTAAAAAATTATGTAATCTGAGAAATTAAAATGTTATGTGTGTGGAAAATTGTAAAAAAAAATAAAAAAAAAAATAGAAGGAAGTAGGTCTCTTGCAAAAGTGAAGGAAATCACCAGAATTGTTACAGCGGCTGAAAAACAAAACATGATCTGCTCTGAAACGTTATGAGAATTTGGACCCAAAATTTCATAAAGAATAAAGAGAGCATTTCTAAGCAAAAAACAACAACAACATAGAGTTTGCCCAAATACCAGCGTACCCTCCATGTGATATTTCCAGTGCAATGTTATCACCCCCGGGTGATGTCATCGTGTTGGGGTCGGTACTTCTGGTTATACTGGAAGTGGCTCCAAAACGTCATTTGGCGGTGGGGAAGCCTACTCCAAATTGGGGGATCCCCCTCCCAGACTGGGTGCCTGGGATCCCTAGAACAGAGTTCTACATGCACACCACATCTTTCCCACTTCTACACCTCCCACATCACCCCGATAAGCCTCCTTCTGATGGCAGGGAGCCCCAAAGGAATCATATGGGATGAACCACAGGGGGCACAGTTTGAGGAGGAAACAGCATGCAGTATGGACTCCCTTCCTCCTTTCCTTGCATGAGTAGGGATATCTCCCCATGCAAAGGCTGCTTGGGTTCCAGCTTAGTGAGAATAAGAAATAGTTGTCATGGGCATTCTAACAGCACTAGTCGTATCCTGTCATCCTCCACTCTTCAGTCGTCCCTTACTCTCTGTCAGGCTTATGTTATGTATTTATTTGTTTGCTTTAGTTATAGTCCACCTTTCTTGCTGAGATTCGAGGTGAATTCTTGTTGTTGTTGTTCAGTCGCACAGTTGAGTCTGACTCTTCGCGACCCCATGGACCACATCATACCAGGCCCTCCTGTCTTCCGTCGTCCTCCGGAGTTTGCTCAATTTCATGTTCGTTGCATCTATGACACTGTCTAACCATCTCATCCTTTGCCGTCCCCGTCTTCTTTGACCTTCAGTCTTTCCCAGCATCAGGGTCTTCTCCAGTGAGTGCTCCCTTCTCATTTGGTGGCCAAAGTATTTGAACTTCTGCTTCAGTATCTGGCCTTCCAGGGAACAGTCAGGGTTGATTTCTTTTAGGATTGACTGATTCGATCACCTTGCAGTCCAAGGGAGTCTCAAGAGTCTTCTCCAGCACCATAATTCAAAAGAATCTATTCTTCGGCACTTGGGCTTCCTTATGGTCCAACTCTCACAGCCATACATTACCACTGGGAATACCACTGCTTGGACCATACGGACTTTTGTTGGCAGGGTCTCTACTCAAGGTGAATTACAGAATTAGAAGAAGAAGAAACCATAGAGCATAAGATGTCCAGTGAGCAATGGCACTGGACTAAGATTGCTGAATTAGAAGGCAAATGTGGACCACAAACTACGTAGGCAAGTTATAGTGGAATTATATAGCTAGAAGACAATCAGTAAAAGCAAGAAGATAACTAAAATCAGGGCTATTTTTGGGCAGGAACGCACAGGAACGGAGTTCCGGCTGGCTCCTGAATTGGCCACGCCCAGCAGGAACTCATTAGCATAATAGGCCACACCCAACAGCAGAAACTCATTAGCATATTATGCCACACCCCTGACAACACAGCTCATTATCATATTAGGCCACACCCCCATGCTACCAGAAGTGTGGTCATCCAACCACACCCACCTTTTGCTTCTTATTCTGTTTACCTTGTTTGTTGTCAAAACTCAGGGCCTTTTTTTGTAGCAGGAATTCCTTTGCATGCTAGGCCCCTAATGTAGCCAATCCTAATGAGTTTCTGCTGTTGGGTGTGGCCTAATATGTTAATGAGTTCCTGCTGGGCTTTTTCTACAAAAAAAGCCCTGACTAAAACAATTACTGCTGTTGACTGTTCGGTTATAAAGATACCGTCCTGGATTTTTCCATTCTTTTACAGTTCTGCCCAGACATGGTTGGCCCAGACTAGCCCAATCTCATCAGACCTCAAAAGATAAGCAGAGTTGGACGGGAGACCACCAAGGAAGTCCAGGGTTGCTATACAGAGGCAGGGGATGGCAGACCACCTCTACTCATCTCTTGCCTTGAAACCTCTATGGGGTTTCCAGACTTTTTGATCCTGCAGGCACTGGTCGAATTCTGACAGAGGGTAGTGGATACAGCCACAAAATAGCTGTCACAAAATGGCTGCTGCAGGGGGCAGAGACAGCCACATAATGGATGCCGTCGCTTACCTTCAGCCACACAGTGAAGATCCGTGTGCTGTGGTGGCAGCTGAGCCAGTTTGGTGTGGTGGTTAAGAGCAGTGGACTCTAATCTGGGAGAACCAGGTTTGATTCCCCACTCCTCCTCCTGTAGCTGCTGGGTGACTTTGGGTCAGTCAAAGCTCTCTGAGAGCTGTTCTCTCACGAGCAGTTTCTCTCAGAGCTCTCTCAGCCCCACCTACCTCACAGGGTGTCTGCTGTGGGGAAAGGAAGGGGAAAGGAGATTGTAAGCCGCTCTGAGACTCCGAGTGAAGGGTGGGGCATAAATCCAACCCTCTTCCTCTTCTTCTCTGTCCTGCAAGGGCACCATGAGTCATCTGTGACCTGATGGCACATTCCACCATCACTACAGTTCTACATTACCCAAGCAATATACGATTCCTGCTGGAGAAGCCGGGGGTATGGGTGTTCCACTTCTACTTTAATTTGCAGCGTAGGCATTTTGGAATCCTCAGTCCAAAAACCTATTGTTTTCCTTTTCTTTCTTTAGCTATTTTTCCCCTAGAGGGGATTAATACACTAGCACTTTTTTTTTTTGTATTTTGTTTCCCCCTAAGTGCGAATCTCATTTTAACCGAGTTATATAAGCTCAAGGAGGGGGGGGGGAAGTCTCTGAAACATTTTAAATCAATTTTCTTTGCACTCTTCAAATTCAAACCCCACCGAATGGATTCCTTTCAACTTTACACATACTCCAAGTTTCAGCCCAAGGGGGATTCCCCCCCCCCTTTATAGCTGAAAATAGGGCTTTGTAATGGGGAGGCTGACAGATCGTTTACCGTTCTCTCTCGCTCGGCACAATGCTTTAATATCTAGGATATTAATTCTTGTTTTTAATAAAGCATTTCCAACAGAACAGAGGGAGATGTTTTAACTGTTATTAGTGTGTGTGTGGGGGGGGGGAATCTGTGCCAGTTTGTTTCAGCAAAGGCTTTTAAAGAATCCCCTTCTTTAGTTAGTCTGGACCCCGGGTCAAATTTGGGACTGTGCCTAAAGACCCACAGCCAGAATTGGAAAGGGAAGGCTGGATTCTTTACACCAGAGGTCCCCAACATAACATCCAACACCTTTCGTTGTGCCCGCTGAGCAGCCCCGTAGCTAGGAATTATTGGGGGAGGGGGCCTGGGGGGGGTCTCAGCTAATTAAATAAAAGTTAATCACATTAATTCAATTTAGGACTGGCCTGGGAGAGAGGGGGCCCAGAAGAAATGCTAGGAGGCCAGGCCACACAGGCCCCGTGTTAGCTACGGGCCTGCCGCTGAGTGTTTTTAGGAAGTGGGTAAGGCCAGATGTGGCTGTTGCTCATAGAGAAGAGGAGGAAGAGATGGAGGAGGAGGAGGAAGAAGAGATCGGGTTTATACCCCGCCCTTTACTCGGAGTCTCAGAGCGGCTTACAAGCTCCTTTCCCTTCCCCTCCCCACAATAGACACCCTGTGAGGTACGTGGGGCTGAGAGAGCTCTTTCAAGGACTGCCCTTTCAAGGATAGCTCTCATCAGAATTACGGCTTGCCCAAGGTCATCCAGCCAGGTGCAAGTGGAGGAGCGGGGAATCAAACTTGGTTCTCCCAGATTAGAGTCTGTGCACTTAACCACCACACCCAACATAAACAAATGAAGCTGCCTTATACTGGAGGCCCCTTTAAATTTTGTTGAGGGGAGGGAGTAGGGCGGCTGTGGGGGCATGGGGCCCCACTGGCTGGAAGCACTTAAAGGGCCCCTCTAAGCTCTTCCAGCTGGCAGGGACCAGTCCTGCGCACTGGTGGAGATCAGGCATGGGACTCTGCCGGCTGGAAGCAGTTAAAGTGCCCCTTTAAGCACTTCCAGCCGGTGGGTACTGGCCACCTGTTGGGTCTGAGCAGAGTGGGCCTTGGGACCCCCTCCCTATAGTGGCCACCAGTGTTCCCTCTAAGCTGAGTTAGTGTGAGCTAGCTCACAGTTTTTTAGCCTCCAACTCACAAATTTTTGTCTTGGCTCAGAAAGGATGGCTCCAGAGCAAACAAATTTATGCAGTAGCCGAATCGCTCGCTCACAACTTTAATGCCGGTAGCTCACAAACTCGAATTTTTCTCACAAGACTCCAGAGCTTAGAGGGAACACTCTGCTGAGACCCAACTGGCAGCCATAAAGGAGGAGGAGGAGGCTGGTTAGCCTGCTGATGGGCAATGCGATGGTTTCTCCATACCTTCATTCAAACATCTCGGACAGTGCAGGTAGCCTGATTTAGAATCCTAGAATCACACAGAGTTGGAAGGGCCCCTACAGGCCGACTAGTCCAACCCCCTGCTCAATGCACAACCAGCCTTAGAGCATCCCTGACCAGGGTTTGTCCAGCCACTGCATAAAGACAGCCAGACTTCTTCAGATATGAGCTCACCACCTCCCTAGGCAGCTGATTCCACTGTTGCACAACTCTGACTATCAAAAAGGTTTTCCTGATATCCAGGAATTCCCACCCTTAATTTAAACCCATTCTTGCGAGCCGTCTCCTCTGCCACCAACAGGAACAGCTCCTTGCCCTCCTCTAAGTGACAACCCTTCAAATACTTCAAGAAGGAGGAGGAGGAGGAGGAGATTGGAGCGGCTTACAATCTCCTTTCCCTTCCCCTCCCCACAACAGACAACCTGTGAGGTAGGCGGGGCCAAGAGAGTTCTTTCCAGAACTGTCCATGAGAGGATAACTCTGACAGAACTATGGCTTGCCCATAGTTATGCTAATGAGTTATGCTAATGAGTTCCCCTAGCTCTTTTTCTATGAAATGACCCCTGCAGACACCTCTCCCAGGTATAAACCAAGCATGCATTTATTTATTTATTTATTTATTTATTTATTTATTTATTTATTTATTTATTTATTTATTTATTTATTTATTTATTTATTTATTTATTTATTTATTTATTTATTTATTTATTTATTTATTTATTTATTAGACTTTTACCCCGCCCTTGTAAGCGGCTCAGGGCGGCTTACAATAGTTTAAAAACCAGTATAACAATTAATACGATATCAAGTCTAAAACAATACAATCAATAAATTATCCAAATACAGCTTATTAAATATTAAAATTAAGACGTGGCGGCCATCTGTTATAAAGTGCTAGAACAGTCAGTGTGGTCTGAGCTATTGCTCTACGGAATTGTTGAAGATCCCGCAGAGCTCGAATTTTATTTGGGAGCTGATTCCATAGTACTGGTGCAGCTAGGGAAAACGCCCTAGTCCTTGTCGATGTTAACTTAGCGTCCCTAGGGCCAGGGGGGGCCAAGCGATTTTGCGACTCAGATCTCAGTGCCCTTGGGGGAACGTATGGGGAAAGGCGGTCTCTCAGGTAGACATTTCAATGATCTTCAACCAACAGCTGGTAAAACGGTACCCGATTTCCAAAATAACATAGGCACCTTAGGGTCCATTGAAGTTTTTGAGCTGTGCCCAGAGGTCATTTTGTAGAAAAAGAGGAGCAGGAGCTCATTAGCATAACTCATAACTTATTTGCATATGCCACACCCCCTGACATCACCGGAAGTGTGTCAGAAGGCAACACCCACTGCTCAGGCTCCACTGGACTGTTTTGGATTGTTAGCTATGGGGGGGGGATGCGCAGATCTGCCCTCACAGAGGAGGGAGAGCTTGTACCTGAAGGCGGGCCAGGCTCTGCAACGTACCTGGCTGCTTCTTGTTCCTCATGGCCCGACTGAGGGCTGCAGGGAGCGGGGGGGAAGGAAGGAAGGAAGGAAGGAAGGAAGGAAGGAAGGAAGGAAGGAGGCTTCTTGCTTCTCATGGCCTGGGGCTACTGGGAACAGGGGGTGGGGCTTGTTGCATGTGCCCGCCCCCTGGGCTCTTTACTGCCAGAGCGCTGCTCCTGTGTGCTCCTGCAGGAAATGACCCCTGGCTGTGCCTATGTTATTTTGGAACTCCGTTGGGTTGTGAGCACTAACCTTTCTTTGTATTTCAATGAATGTAATATATAGTTTTGAACATAGTTGTGAATTGTAGATGGTCTTCCCTTGGTGGGAGTTGTTTGTGGATATACTTTTACACTAAGGGTTCCCTATTGTCTTTGACCATCAAGAGGTTGGCAACCCTACGGGTCAAACTGTTGTTAAAAAGCACTGCAGGGACCAAAGGAAAAGTTGGCAGTCTTGCTCACACACATCTCAGCAGTGTCCATTAGACCAAAAATTAGGGTTGCCAGGTCTTACCTGGCTGCCGGCGGGGGTCCTTCTGCCCGATCCCAGGATCTTCTGGTGCATGCGCAAAGCACATGCACCATGATGGTGTCACCCAGAACTGACGTCATCGTGTTGGGCACGCCGTACAGGACACACTCTAGCATTTGGCCAAAAACAACCTCTGTGGTCACCGTAGAGTTTTAACCCAAATGCTAGAGCGCTCCCCATGCATCATGCCGGGGCATGTTGGGCACGACGGGGCTCTTCTGGGGCAGGCCTCCCCTTCTAGCCAGCTGGCCGTTGATGGATTGAGGACCCCAGGGCTTTTAAGAAAAAGCCCAGCAGGAACTCATTAGCACAATAGGCCACACCCAACAGCAGGAACTCATTAGCATATTGGGCCACACCCCTGACAGCACAGCTCAGTGGCACGTTAGGCCGCACCCCCATGTTACCAGAAGTGTGGTTATCCAGCCACACCCACCTTTTGCTTATTATTCTGTTTACCTTGTTTGTTGTCAAAACCCAGGGCCTTTTTTTGTAGCAGGAACTCCTTTGCATGTTAGGCCACACACCCCTAATGGAGCCAATCCTAATGAGTTCCTGCTGTTGGGTGTGGCCTATTATGCTAATGAGTTCCTGCTGGGTGTGGCCAACTTGGGAGCCAGCTGGAACTCCGTTCCTGTGCGTTCCTGCCCAAAAATAGCCCTGGAGGAACCCAAAAGTGGGGGAAGCCCACCCCCACTGGGGGAATGGCAACCCTTCCGAAAATATCTCCTCAGCCCCCGAAGCCCAATTTGCCGCCCTTCTACCCCACTCCCCAGTTTGCAGCCCTTCTGTGCCCTACACACACTCTCTTAACGACAGAATTTGTTCTACACAAGCCCCCTATTTAGACTGTGTATTTATATCAGCGGAGCAGTGGCTGATTGTTAATGGGGAGCTCTGGGTTCTCTCTGCAGCAACGCATCGCTGATTCACTGAGGTTGTACCGACCAATTCCCATCAGCAGGTGATTGAGAATGTCCAGGTTTTGCTTTTCAATTAATTATGAAACAATCTGTTGTCAACATTCCCTCCAGATAGGGAGAGTTTGCCATTCAGAACAAATGTGATGAATGCAAGGGGCCCTTACAAAGACGCCGGGAAAGAAAAGCTGTAATGAAATTCAAGCTTGAACTGAACTGGAGAAAGATGGCCGGGGATGGGGGGACAAAAAAGGGGGGGAGGAAGAATGGGCACATTGAGATTGTGGATGAATAAAAAGGGGCTTGATGAATTATTTAATTTCAGTCGGCGGACTGGCTTTTGCACACGGAGGAATCTGGCACGAAAAAGGGGGATAATGTGGCATCCCAAAGTGCTAACCTCTATAAATTAGTTGAATCCAGGAAGAGAGAGGGAAAGAAGCAGTCAGTGGCTACACATGGACAAACATGAGCTGTTGGGATCTGATAGACATTGCTCAGTGTAATCTAAGAGCCAGTTCCCAGGTTCTGTCACATGCTAGCATGGCCAAAAAAACAGAACCAAAGGTGGGCCTGTGCAGATAAGAGCAGGTGTGGCTGCTAATGGGCAGGGGGAGGGACTGTGGCTCAGTGATAGAGAATCTGCTCAGCATTCAGAAGGTCCCAGGTTCAATCCCTGGCATCTCCACTTGAAGGGACAAGGCAGTAGGTAATGGGGGGGGGCTAAAAAAACAACCCTTTACCTGAGACCCTGGAAAGCAGCTGCCAGTCTGAGTGGACAATATGGTCTGATTCAGTATAACTTTGTGTGTGTTCATGTGAATGGGTTTGCCACCTCTCCTGTTATGACTCCCCTGTGGCGTCTTTGTTCCGGTGTGCATGGGCTTTTGCCTGGCCCTCAGTTTACCCATTTGAAGTCAACAAGGGCAAGGGCCTTTTCCATCGTGGCCCCAAACTGGTGGGATGTGTGATCTGAGGAGACTTGTGCCCTGTGGGACTTGTCAGCGTTCTACAGAAGAAGAAGAAGAAAAAGAGATTGGATTTCTACCCCACCCTTCACTACCCAAAGGAGTCTCGGAGTGGCTTACAAACTCCTTTCCCTTCCCCTCCCCACAACAGACACCCTGTGAGGAAGGCGGGGCTGAGAGAGCTCTGACAGAAACTGCTCTTTCTTCAAGAACAGCTCTTATCAGAACCACGGCTTGCCCAAGGTCATCCAGCCAGGTGCAAGTGGAGGAGTGGAGAATCAAACCCGGTTCTTCCGGATTAGAGTCCACACACTTAACCACTACACCAAAGAGGACATACAACACAGAGTTATTTCACCAGGCATCCCACTAATGTATTTTTGGTGCAATCTGCTATCAAAGCTGTTGATTTTTTTTATGCCAAAAGCATTTGTTTGTTGTCTACTGATTCTTTAACAGTTTTTTTTAATTGAAATTGTGGTTTTATAATTTTTCAACTTTTCCTAGCATTATTGTCTTTTCCAGTGACTCTTGTCTTCTCATAATGGGAGGGCTATGTCTCAGTGGTAGAGCATCTGCTTGGCATGCAGAAGGTCCCAAGTTCAATCCCTGGTGTCTCCAGTTAAAAGGACCAAGCAGGAGGTGATATGAAAGACCTCTGTCTGCATCCTTGGAGATCCGCTGCGACTTTGAGTAGACAGTACTGACCTTGATGAACCAATGGTTTGATTCAGTATAAGGCAGTTTCATGAGTGCATGACCAAAGTACAATAGTCTCAGTTTCATCATTTTAGTTTCTAGGGGGAGTTCAGGCTTCAGGCGTCTAAGATGCTGGGCCTCTGTGTAGAAATCTTCAATTACCTAGTTAGGAGAGAAATGTTCTGTGTACATTCGGAGGTACTCTCTTCTTCTCCTTCGTCAGCTCACGTGTGCCAGGAAAATCTGTAGCAGGCAAAGTCCAGCTGAGATGAAACCCTGAGAAGAAATTGAGTGATGTTCAGGCACTCATGAACCAACTTATAATGCTGTGCTGTAGGAGATCCATGTCTTGAGGTGGGCTGACACAGGGAACTAAGTCAGACCATAGAACAAGCGATCCGTCGACAGCTAGTGTGGTATTGGGGTTAGTGGGTCAGACTAGGATCTGGGATTTCCACTTTGCCATGGAAGCTTGCTGGGGGACCTTGTGACACTTGGAGCCTAACTTACCCAGAGTTGCCAACCCCCAGGTGGGGCCTGCTTTTACAAGTGATTTCCAGACTACAGAGATCAGTTCCCCTGGAGAAAATGGCTGCTTTAAAGGGTGGACTCTATGGCATTGTATCATGCTGAGGTCTCTCCCCTCCCCAAACCCCACCCTCTCCTGGCTCCACCCCCAAAATCTCCAGGTATTTCCTAACCCAGAGGTGGCAACCGTAAACTTACCTCACAGGACTGTGAGGATAAAATGGAGGCGAAGAGGTGGATGTAAGCTGTTTTGAGCCCCCACTGACAGAAAGGTGGTGCTTGGGGGGTGGGAGGGCTTCTAGTGTCTGGCCCCACTGGTGGACCTCTTGATGGCACCTGGTATTTTTGGCCACTGTGTGACAGAGTGTTGGACTGGATGGGCCTTTGGCCTGATCCAACATTGGCTTCTCTTATGTTATGAAGTAAATAATTGTACAGGGCTTCCCCTTTCACACATTCTAATCATTCTCCAATTAGGCTAGGGGAAATTTCTGGTAGAAATGTGGCTATGGTTGCCGCATGCAATCTGTATTTCCTAATAATAGAATGAACATATTGCCCAAGCACAGTCCTTGCGGAAAGGAATGGCGTGTTGAATGGAATTTGCTTTGAGCCAAAGTCCCCCTCTTAGTTACAACAACATATTTATTCCATCCTGTATTTTTTTTTGAAAAGACAAGAGTGCGAAGGCCTGCCGAGAAATTTACAGTTGAAGACCTGCCTCTGTTGTTGTTGTCGTTGTTGTTTGCTTCTACTTTTAACATGGCCTCTGACGAAGTGTGGACCCAATGTTTAAAATACCCCCTTAAATGCAATGCACAGTAGAGGGTTGGGCTTTTTAATTAAAATTTATAAATGGAATAGCATTGGGACACACGCACGCACACACCAAATTGTATAACAGTGGCATAATGATTAAAATTAATTTTCTGACGCTTACCAGCTTTCTTGCTGGGATTGTTTGCTCATGCATCAATATTGCTGTTCACTGGAACCATTTATGATCCCCAGACAAACAATTTCTCTGCAATCAACGGGGAAATGCTGCTGAGTAATTCCAAACGGCTCACAAAAATGTAGGTCTCTTTCTCCTATTGTGCCCCCCCCCCTTAAGTGGATTGCACAGTGTTAAGTGTACGCACAATCTTGAAAAAATATTTTGGTAAGGAAAGACACTCATGAATCTGCCTTATACTGAATTGTACTGCTGGTCCATCAAGGTCAGGATTATCTACTCGGACTGGCAGTGGCTCTCCAGGGTCTCAGGCAGAGGTCATTTGCATCACCTACTGCCTGGTCCTTTTAACCGGAGAGGCCGAGGATTGAATCTGAGCAGAGGTCATTTCGGGGGGGGCGGGAACGCGGGGGAACGCAGTTCCCCCAGGGGAGGTGCAGGGGGTGGGGCACATGACGAAGCCCCGCCCCCTGCTTCCGGCCGCCCCGTTTCCAGCCCTCATTCAGCCCGGAGGAGGCAGGAGAAGAGGGAGGGTAAGTTGCTTCCTCCCCGCCTCTCCCCACCCCTGCCTGCCTGGCGCCAGGGAGGGCCTTCGCGGGGCTTCCTTACACTCCCGCCGGCCTTGCAAGTCCACCGCTGGGCCCCATCGATCACAGTACGGTTGAGAATAAGGAGGTTTTCCTGCAAACTTGCGGGACTTGGCAGAAAAATCTAAAAAATTACCAGGAAAGGATGTTTTTAAACCCCACCCCACAAACTCACTGCTGAAACACAGCTGCCACCAGCTCTGCCTCTGCTCAGCTGCCTTTGGTTTTCAAACGTTCCGGTGGTCCTTCACTACTGCCCTTTCTGAGGGGAAGTGGGAACATGTCTTGGACAGTTGCCACCACAATTGCTGAGGGGGGAAGTAGTGAGCGGCTTGATAAATCTACCTAGTATATCCATATGCTTCCCTTTTTCCAGTGAGCTCAGGGCGGCTAACATGGTTGTTCCTCCAGCATTTTGTCCTCACAACAACCCTGTGGGGTAGATCAGGATGACCTAACAAGAGGGACTAGCTCAAGGTAGCCAGTGAGCTTTATGTCAGGTTCTGCTTTCTTTCTTTTTCTTATAAATATTTCCTTAAGACCACTGAGATCACAATCCTTGCAGTGAAAACAGTATTTTGTAGGGTATCATACTGAGACTTAAGAAACCTGGATTCAAAGTCCCACTCAGCCATAAAGCTCACTGGACTGGCCGCGCGTTCTCTCAGCCTAACCTTAGTCACAAGGTTTTTTTTTGTTTGGTTGGTTTGGCTTTTGTGAGGACAAAATAGAGGGATGGAGGATCATGTATTGTGCCATGGGCTCCTCGGAAGCAGGATAAAAAAACATGCTAGGTTCTCCCCCTCCCTTTTACCTGGAGACCGGGGGGGGGGCGGGGGGGAAGAGGTCGTAAAGAAATCTGGCAATTTTCACCTCAGAAGAGATGTCAGATCCAATATTCCGCGTGAGCATCTATATCTTTGTTAAAGCCTCATTATCCTGAGAGCATGTGGACTCAGTCCAAGAGGAGTCTATTTTTAATATTTGTCTATCTGTTTTCTTGCCTGACGTACTCTGTGTAGGCTTGAGGAGGCTCAAGGAGTATCTGAGAGCGAACTTCATTAGTTCGATTCCGCATGTCTCATACGTACGGCGTTCTCAAAGAGACGTCGCGAAAATGAATTCAGAATGTGTACCAAGGAAGATGCCCATGGAGCAAATAACACGGGGGAATTATCTCAGTGCTGAAGGGATATCAAAACCGCGGGCCTTCTTCTGACCGCGCACACACAGGCTCCCAAAAACCCTTAAGGGGGGTGGGGGTGGAGACAGTAAACCCCAGACAATCATATGTTTAGCAGTAAACCTCCAGGACCTACTTGAAATTATGCTTATTAAAAGATTAAGTTTGCCAAGAAGCAGTTTGAATGGGATCGGTGCTGCAGGAGATAGAACGGAGGCTCCCTTCCTTTTCCCCGCACGCGCACACCCATTGGGAAACGCTAAGAGAATTCGAGTCCAGTGGCACTTTTACAACCAACAAAGTCGTATTCAGGTTCAGGTTCGGTTTTTATTGCCTTTGGCCAGAGGCCATTACAATGACGGGACAAGATGTTGTTGTTGTTGTTCAGTCGCACAGTCGAGTCCGACTCTTCGCGGCCCCATGGACCAGCTCCCGCCAGGCCCTCCTGTTTTCCGCTGTCCTCTGAAGTTGGCTCAATTTCATGTTCGTTGCGTCGCTGACACTGTCCGACCATCTCATCCTTTGCCGTCCCCGTCTTCTTTGACCTTCAATCTTTCCCAGCATCAGGGTCTTCTCCAGTGAGTGCTCCCTTCTCATTTGGTGGCCAAAGTATTTGAGCTTCATTTTCATTATCTGGCCTTCCAGGGAACAGTCAGGGTTGATTTCTTTGAGGATTGACTGAAAGTCCAAGGGACACTCAAGAGTCTTCTGCAGCACCATAGTTCAAAAGAATCTATTCTTCACCGCTCGGCCTTCCTTATAGTCCAACTCTCACAGCCATACATGACTACAGGGAATACCATTGCTTTGACCATGCGGACTTTTGTTGGAACAAACTACAAGATACAAACTACTAAAACCAGAAAAAAAAACCCAAAAAAAGCTAATTAACAAAGTTTTATTCAAGGTATAAGCTTTCGCGTTCACGCACATTTCTTCGGAAACACAGTTCGCGGGGAATAAATACATACACACCTCTTGCTTGCTGGTTTTTAATTAACTTATGAACCCCGAGAGATTCCAGATCAGTGAACCTATGAATATGCTGAACCACACGTGTGCTGAAGTTATCATCCATTGCGCAGACGAAGCCCTCAAAGCCATAGTAAACTTTTGCAAGTGACAATGGGCGTCCGGCTCTGCTGCCTGCCCCGTGCTTTAGGGCTTCCTGGGCGGGAGGCTGACAATGCAGTTCCGAGCAGAGCCAACCCTATCCAAGTCCATTGAAGCTGAAGATTTTAGATGAACAGAACTCTGTTTAGGATTGCATTACGTATATTCTCAACCATGCCCATGCTGGGAATTTCAGGCAATAAACTGAAGATACAATGGAAGGGAAGAGAAAGAGGTAAGCGATGTTGGGTCTCCCACTGGGATGAGGTCATTAGCCTCTAGATCAGGGGTGTCAAACATGCGGCCCGAGGACATGGATCATGCCCCTGGAGGGCTTCTCTCAGGCCCGCAGTGGAACTGGCTGTCTTCTGCTTCTTCTTCCAGTTCTGCTGTTGCTGCGTCATCGTAGGTTTGCAGCTTACCGATACACACCCGAACAGCATACTCAAGATTGCAACAGCATCAGATGCAATAATTCAGAGCAAGAGGTGTCAGTGGCCCCCCCAGGCAGAATAACGAGACAGACAAAGAACGTGTTTGAGTATGTCTTCAACGCTTTGAAATAAATTTTGCTTTTCTTGAAAACGTGGATTTATTCTCGATGCTTGGGGATCCAACATATTGTTAGAACTGGGGATACACCGTTAGGGTGAGCATAATAAAGGAAATTCAAACAGATACATATCCAATGAATAATATTCCCGCTGGCGGGCTAATGAAACGGTTGCACGCCCAGTCCATGGGAACCAGGCAGAACATCAGACAAAACACAGGTGCAGTTCTCATGAGATAGCAATAGGCAAGCATTACAGCATCTTCTCCCACACACATCCACCAGTAGTTATCTTATGCATTCCAGCACAGAAGCAGGATAGTAGAAACAAGCCGGGTGCAACAGGGTAAGGATATGTACACAGAGGTCACAGAAAACAGAATGGCAGCTTGCTGACAACAGGAGCCGCCGCCGAGAAAACCCTAGCCCTGATTGCAGCCATTTCCATTCATTAGGTCTGTATTAAACAGACAAGACTCATTTCCTTCGGATCTTCTGGCAACCCAGCACCCTGAAAGATGGGAAACTGAGGCCTGGAATTTTTACTGGCTAAAGTCTATACCAGAAGAGAGCATCTCTGATCTAGTCCCAGATCCTCTGGATTGTCAAACTCTGGAAACAACACTAGGGGAGATCTGGATCAATTCTCTTAGTGCCTTGGCGTTCTTCCAAGGAGCGGGAGCAGAGCCCGGCTGTCTATTCAGGCCAGCTCCGCCCCCTGCCTGCGTCCTGACGCCAGGCGTCAGGCTCTGTTGCTGCCTCTGTCTTCCTCGGAGCTGCAAATCAGCCCCCGGTGACCAGCGGCATTGCCGGGTCACCAGGAGCTTTGTTATCAGGCACTGTTAAACAAACAAGATATTGCAAGAGTGCTGATGTCTTAAGCATGTTTTTTTTTTAATTTTAAGTTTAAAAAAATCCCTTTGTGTTTGTGTCTTTTATAAAGTTTATATCTCCGCTACCTGGCATTACATTTTATGACACACATGGCCTGGCCCAACACAGTCTCATTTATGTCAGATCTGGCCCTCATAGCAAATGAGTTCGACACCCCTGCTCTAGATGGCACCTGGCAATCTCTGACCATCGAGATCAGTTCCCCTGGAGAAAATGACTGCTTTGGAGGGTGGTCTCTATGGCATTGTACCCTGCCAAGTTCCCTCCCCAAAACCCCACCTTCCCCAAGCTCCACCCACAAAATATCCAAGTATTTCCCAACCCAGAGTTGGCAATTCTACCCTTGGGGAGAAAGGTGGGGCTTATTTTTTATTCATTTATTTAAAACATCAGTCGACCGCCTTCCTCCCTCAGGGAACTCAAGGCAGCTTACCATTTAGATTCAGGTGAAGTAAATAAACCATGTTAGAGGCCATGCTAGACGCCTTCCCATATCATCCCCCCCTTGGGGATTAATCTCAAGTAAGCACACATACAATTGCAGTCTGCAGATTTCATTAGGAACGTTTATTAGTATTATGGGTAGGAAAGAGAGAAAAAAAATAGAAGGGAGGCCAACTGGGTGGTGTGACCTAGTGGTTGGAGGGCTTCTGCTGCCCTGACCCCTTCTTCCAGCCAAGGAAGATGCAATCGGGGTGGAGTGTCAGTGGGACTTCTCCAGGAGTATTTTGTCCTGCCAGTCCATCAGGTCTACTCTGTTGAAGGACCCACCTCATTGTACTTTCAGAGACAATATTAAACTCATTCTCATAGAATCATAGAGTAGAATCACAGAGTTGGAAGGGGCCATGCAGGCCATTATTCTAGTCCAACCCCCCGCTCAGTGCAGGATCCACCTGGAGCATCCCTGACAAGAGTTTGTCCAGCCGCTGCTTAAAGACTGCCAGGGAGGGGAAGCTCACCACCTCCCTGGGCAGCTGGTTCCACTGCTGAACAACTCTTACTATAAAAAAGTTTTACCTAATATCCAACTGGTACCTTCCCACCCTTATTTTAGACCCACAATTGCCCGTCCTCTTCTCTGCTGCCAGCAGGAGCAGCTCCCTGACCTCCTCTAAGTGGCAGCCCTTCAGATACTTCAAGAGAGCAATCATGTCCCCCCTCAGCCTCCTCTTCCCCAGACTGAACATTCCCAAGTCCCTCACAGGGCTTGGTCTTTGAAATCCATACCCAGTTTTTCCCAAATAACTAAGATGCAGGGCTATTTTTGGGCAGGGACGCACAGGAACGGAGTTCCGGCTGGCTCCCAAGTTGGCCACGCCCAGCAGGAGCTCATTAGCATAATAGGCCACACCCAACAGCAGAAACTCATTAGGATTGGCTACATTAGGGGTGTGTGGCCTAACATGCAAAGGAGTTCCTGCTACAAAAAAAGGCCCTGGGTTTTGACAACAAACAAGGTAAACAGAATAACAAGCAAAAGGTGGGTGTGGCTGGATGACCACACTTCTGTTAACATGGGGGTGCGGCCTAATGGGCTAATGAGCTGTGCTGTCGGGGGTGTGGCCTAATGGGCTAATGAGCTGTGCTGTCGGGGGTGTGGTCTAATATGCTAATGTGTTCCTCCTGTTGGGTGTGGCCTGTTATGCTAATGAGTTCCTGCTGGGTTTTTTCTACAAAAAGAGCCCTGCATGTAATCAGTAAAACCATGCTGCCCCCCCTATACTTAGCATTCATGAATGAGAGCAACAAAAAGTTAGAATCTATTGTAAAACTAATTCCTTTAGGAAGATAGATTTAAACTTGGTTGCAGAGAAGAAGAAGAATTTCTGTGCAGTGGTGACATCAGGATGTGTGTGTGTGTGTGTGTGTGTGTGTGTGTGTGTGAGAGAGAGAGAGAGAGAGAGAGAGAGAGAGAGAGACCGACCTCAGGTGAACTGCTTGCTGATCAGTAGACAAATCAGTGACACATTCACACCTGGGGATTATGAGGCACTCTGAGCCTACAGGACTTCCGAGCATCCTCATATGATAGTTCCGTTAGCTTGCATGTCACAATTTATGGCACCGACAGCGCTCAGCTTTTCAAACACAGAAGAGATGGGAAGCCATGGGTGCCTTTTGCCGGGAACATGGTGAACGTGTAATGTTCCAGCGTATCTAAGGCACAGTGAGAAAAGTCTTGCCTTCCCAGCACGAAAATTGTTCTCCTGCCTTACCAAATCCTGTTCTCACAAACATATTTTTTTTAAAAAAAATTCTGGAATGCAAATGAATCCTGGATCACATTAATAAACACAAATAAACCATGCACAGGAATTCCATCAGAGAGAGGCTCCTCGCTCTAAAGACCAGAAGGAAATGTTAATATTTCTCAAGGTTGTTTCTTTTGTTTCTTCTCGTGGTATGCAATAGTCCAGTTCAAGATTCAGATACCGGGAGGCTCTGGCTGTGGTCACACACACGACATAATCTACTTTCAATCCACTTTTAGTGCACTTTCCAACTGGATTTCCAGTTGGAAAGTGCACCGAAAGTGGATTGGAAGTGGATTATGTCGTGTCTATGGCCATAGTCTAAATGACACCACCAGTAATCTAACAGAGGACAAAAAAAGGGTGTGGATTTACAGGAAGAAACAAGACAAATTGAGTGTTGTGCAGGTTGTGGAAAGGCGGAATTGTTTCCACTATTTTTGTATTTGTTTTTATTTTATTTATTTTCACTTATGCCTTGCTTTCCCCCCTCCGCTGGGGACCCAAAGTGGCTTGCATTATTCTCCTCTCCTCCATTTCATCGTCACAATAACCATGTGAGGATGGGTGAGGCTGAGAGCATGTGACTGGCACTAGGTCACCCAGCGAACCTCTATGGAAGAGTAAGGATTTGAACCTGGGTCTCCCAGATTCTAGTCCCTGGCTGTTGTTGTTTTTAATGTTTTGTACTGGTTTTGATTAGCTTCATGCAGTGTTCATAAGGTAAGCCTCGGAAACAGGAAGGAAAAGAGAGAGTTTATCGCTTGATGGTCTGGTGAAATGGAACCGTTTCTGAAGATGAAGACTTAGGGCTGCCTTCACTGACTG
Organism: Gekko japonicus; assembly: GCF_001447785.1. NCBI lineage: Eukaryota > Metazoa > Chordata > Lepidosauria > Squamata > Gekkonidae > Gekko > Gekko japonicus. The sequence continues at coordinate 792,939 of NW_015161966.1, forward strand.
ATCAAGATCTGGGAGGGAGATCTAAGCTATATAAACAAGACGTCAAGGTCGAGGAACAACAACAACAAAAAGCTGAAATAAGGACATCAGAGCAGCACAGCTGAGGAACAAATATTTGCTGGAGATTTTGGCAACTGCTAGAAGGTCAAGGAGGGTGGCCTAGGAAGAGAACCAGGCTGAGTTAAAAGGAATTGTTTTGTTTCAGAAGCCACTAGCATAGTTAGGTTTAGCTGGATGAATTGTCTTTCTCTTATTATTTTCTTACTCCAAATGTTTTTACGTTTTTTTATACATACTGTTTAACAACTTTTTTCATCATATGTTCTAGATTTTTTGAGTAAAATTGAGTAAATCTTGAGTAAAATTGGCTTTGCTTAGGTACTGAGACAACAGAAGCATAACCTTCTAAGCCAGAGGTCATTTCGGGGGGGATCGCGGGGGATCGCAGTTCCCCACCCCTGCCTGCCTGGGGCCAGGGAGGGCCTTCGCGGGGCTTCCTTTCACTCCCGCTGGCCTTGCAGGTCCACCGCCGGGCCCCTCATGGGGCTCGGCAGTGGAGCTGCAAGGCCGGAGGCGGCGGCCGGGACTGTTGGGGGCGGGGTGTGTGTGGCCTTATGACACACTTCCGGTGATGTCAGGGGGTGTGGCCTTATGACACACTTCCGGTGATGTCAGGGTGTGTGGCATATGCTAATGAGTTATGCTAATGACTCCCCCTAGCTCTTTTTCTACGAAACGACCCCTGATCTAAGCCCATCTTAGAAGAGTGTGAACTGTGAATTTAGAAGTGTGTGATCTGTCCTTAGGATCTCACTGTTAGACTCTGTTTCCTGTTCTGCATCTAAAGTAGGGTTGCCAGCTCTGGGCTGGGAAATACCTGGAGATTTAGTGGGCGGGGCCTGAGAAAGGCACAGTGTGTGGAGGGGAGGGGCTTCAGTGGGGTATAACGCCATAGAGTCCACCTTCCACAGTGGCTATTTTCTCCAGATGACCTGATCTCTGTTCCTGGGAGAACAGCTGCAATCTCAGGAGATCTCCAGCTACCACCTGGAGGTTGGCAACTGTAGTTCATTTGTTAGTGAACTGGGCCCTGTGACAAATTTCGCTGCCTCCACAGAACAGCCCCCCCCTTTATACAAAATGGCTGCTGTGTGGAGGCAGCCAAGAGGAGATAGATAGACAGACAGACATAGACAGAGAGACAGACAGACAGACGGATGGATGGATGGATGGATGGATGGATATACACACACATACACACACACTTCTGCTTTGTACCACTGGGTAAAACCACTGGAGGAGAGGAGTAAAAAAGAGGGTTACAGTTGTTTTCGGTTACATTCTCTCTCACACGCACACACACAGTACAGCTATCATATGGATCATAACACAGGTCCAGTGAAAACTCTGCTGCATGCAGCAGTACTCACTCTGCAATCACAGAGAGCCACATCCACAATTACTTTCAGCCAAAAGAGCCACATTTACTACAATGCTCCCTCTAAGCTGTGGAGTCTTGTGAGCAAAAATTCTACTTTGTGAGCTCCTGGCATTCGAGTTGTGAGCGAGCTACTTGGCTACTGCATACATTCGTTTGCTCTGGAGCCATCCTTCCTGAGCTAAGGCAACAATGTGTGAGCTGGAGGCTAAAAAACTGTGAGCTGGCTCATACTAACTCAGTTTAGAGGGAACACTGGTCCGTGGTAAGAGGCAGTACCTCAGGGATGCTCGCCGTTTATGTGCTCTTCCAGCAGTGGCTGTTTCAAGGTGGGAACTAGTCACCAGCCCCAGTTTGGGAAGGACGATTTACCTCACAGACAAGCCAGGGGAGGCCACAAATGCAGTGTAAAGGAACAAGCCAGGATTAAACCAGGATATCTTTGCCCATGCATCACACAACAACCATAATTAAAATACAGCATAGTTAAAGAGAGAGACAGACAGACAGACAGACATAGACAGGCAGATATCTGTGTGCGCATGAGTGATCACACTAACCACAATTAGTTTAATTGATGCAATTAAGCCATGGTTTTGTGTGATGTCTGAATGGAGTGCGTAGAACTTACAGGAGTCTGGCTGAAGGATATTCTAGTTTGTCTGGAAACTGTTGTATCCTCACAGTGCCACAGTCAAGTCAGAAACACGGGCTGTTAATGAAATAAAGGGAACCAAAGTTTAACCTTTTCTGAATAAATTAATCTCACCGGAAGCTGTTTGGTCAGAAGAATGTATATTATCTCGTTCACTCAAGCCCCCTCTCCCCCCCACTTCCCTGCGAATCTGGGAGCGACTGTTGTTCTTGCTGATGTACTTTGTCTCCCGTCATACACGGTGAAGCGGGAGACATAATTTAATACAAATTACCTTCAAATTGTATGCAGTCTGGCTAAGTTTCTCTTCAGAATATTTAATATGATTCCTCTTCTCTCTCCTGCCCCCTAGTCAAAACCATAACAGCAGAATCTCATTGAATGGTTGAGATAGAGGGTGATGCTGAAAATCAGGGTAAATTGGTGTGCTGGTGACAAAGCAGCGTTAGACAATTGCTGGATTTTCATAAATCTCTCTCTCTCTCTCTCTCTCTCTCTCTCTCTCTCTCTCTCTCTCTCTCTCTCTCTCTCTCTCTCTGCAGTGAATTACTTACTTCAAAATATGTGGTCCTCAGGAGAGGGGGAGGGAAAGAACAGATATGCTACCGTGCAAATCCATAAACACCTCTTGTACATGCAAAAAAGAAAAGGAAAAAAAAAAGCTTTATCTATTTTGTTCCCTGGCCGGTAATATCTGAGTGTAGTCATTATTTTTAAAGGGTAAGTCTTACCCTCTGATACTCACAGAAGCGCATTACCTGTGCTATTATGCGTCTTCATGAATGCATAGTAGCTGTCCTAAAAAAATAAAAAAATCCTCTGCGTTACTCTTTGGAGGCCGACTGAAATCCATTAAAATGGAGGAAATTGCTACTTTAGACCAGGATGTGCTATACTTTCCTTAAAGCAGATGTTAAACTTCGGGAGAGATTGGTGTTGTGTGGGTGGTGGGGGGATAGCTGACTTTGTTATAGTGTGGTATGAATCTATGGTCCCTGTGTAAGGATAATCACTGGAACTGAGAGTGGTTGCCACAGGGTAAGTTTCCTGGGACCTGTGTACCAGTTATCCTCTGATGGCGACATGTTGTTTGTAATTGAAGACACACAGCGCCATACAGGGCTCTTTTTGTAGAAAAAGCCCAGCAGGAACTCATTAGCATAATAGGCCACACCCAACAGCAGAAACTCATTGGCATATTAGGCCACACACCCCATGTTACCTGAAGTGTGGTCATCCAGCCACACCCACCTTTTGCTTTTTATTCTGTTTACTTTGTTGTCAAAACCCAGGGCTTTTTTGGTAGCAGGAACTTCTTTGCATGTTAGGCCACACACCCCTAATGTAGCCAATCCTAATGAGTTGCTGCTGTTGGGTGTGGCCTATTATGCTAATGAGTTCCTGCTGGGCGTGGCCTACTCAGGAGCCAGCTGGAACTCCGTTCCTGTGCGTTCCTGCCCAAAAATAGCCTTGGCGCCATATATTAAGGCAGTACTGCTGTGCACAATTCCCTGTAGAAGATGATAGCCCTCAAAGTAACTAATTAAGGGAGAATCGATGCAGCATGGGACACCGCACTAGGCCAGGCTAGCCTGATCTCAGTAGATCTTGGAAGCTAAGCAGGGGCAGTAGGGTTGCCAAATGGTACTTACCTCCTCGGCGGGGGACTCCTGGGGACCTCCCGGTGTGCGCGGCTGCCATTTGAGGGGAAAACTCTATGTTTTCCCCTCAAATGGCTGTGGCCCCGCCCCCAGCGTGCGACGTCACATCCGGGTGACGTGCACGCGGGGGTGGGGTTTCCCCCGGGGGCCGATTCTGTTGCGTCAGAAATCGGGCTGCCAAAGCGGGGGATTCCCCGCCCCCCGGACCAATTTGGCAACCCTAAGGGGCAGCCTGGATAGTATTTTTGTGGGAGACCACCAAAGAATATCAGGGTCGTTATGCAGAGGCAGGCAATGGCAAACCACCTCTGGATATCTCTTGCCTTGAGGGAAAAAAACCCTACAGGGTTGCCATAGGTTGACTGTGACTTAATGGCAAATATATATACATATACATATATATACATACATACATACATATATATACATACATACATACATACACACACACACACACACACACATACACACATATTCTCCCCCAGAGATTTCTGTCCAAAGAAGAAAACCCAAGAGAACAAGGATCACAGTAGCTCAATATGCAATGTTTGGATTTAGCCCAAGGGCAGTTCAGCCTAACTTCATATCCACAGAGCTGATGCAGAACACTAATCATGATATGGGATCCAGTGTGGTATAGTGGTCATACTGTCAGGCTAGGATCTGGGAAACCAGTTCAGAAACTGGGTGACTGTAGGCCGGTGACATTCTCAGCCTAACCTACCTCATGGGCATATTCAAATAAGGATAAGGTATCCTTTCAGGGAATAAAATGGAGGAGAGGAGAATAAGAACATGAGAGGAGCCATGCTGGATCAAGCCAATGGCCCATCTAGTCCAACACTCTGTGTCACAGAGTGGCCGAAACCGAACTGCCAACAGGAGATCCACCAGTGGGGCCAGAACTCCAGAAGCCCTCCCACTGTTGGCACCCCCCCCCCAAGGTTCAAGAATATTGTTAATCACTTGCCCCAGAAATCGACAATAATCCTTGGTTTTGGTAGTGCACAGAGGGCAGGCACAAATACTTTGGGTTGCCATTGGAAAGAAAGCTGGGGTGTAAATGAAGAAAGTACGTAGGTAAGTAAATTTGATCATCCACCAAGCTGTTAAAACAGAGGGTGTCATTAAGCCCCAGCCTCCAGGTGGGACCTGGGGATCCCCCAGAATTACAGCTCATCTCCAGACTACAGAGATTACTTTCCCTGGAGAAAACGGATGCTTTGGAGGGTGGTCTCTGGCATTGTATCCCTCTGAGGTCCGTGTCCGCCCCAGGCTCCACCCCCAAATCTCCAGGAGTATTCCAACCTGGTGCTGGCAACCCTACCGTCCCCCAATCCCACATCAGTGGTCAAAGTGGACCTGGCAACTCTACCCCAGCTAGGCCATCCTACCTAGATGGTGGCCTCCATCCACCCGGTGGGACCTCCTAATTAAGTAGATAGAGTTAAATTTCTCTCATGAAGAGGATGATATGAGTTTACGGTGATTCTTCATACATTACCTCAGAAGGGTCTGATGGTTAGTTCAGTCTAGGGTTGCCAAGTCCATCTTCCACCCCCAGCGGGGGACTTTGGGGGCGTTCCTGGAGGGGGTGGGGCATACCCGACGTGATGATGTCACGTTGGGGACGTCCCCCCCCCTGCCCGTGCGTCGGATCTTCAGAAGCGGCAGTTCCCTGCCCTTAAAAGGAGCCAGCGTTTCCCCTTTAAGAGCAGCCGCATTTCCCTTTTAAGAGCACGAAGCTGGCACTCCGGCTTGGGAGGAAACACGGGTTCCACACACTTAAAGGGAGAGAGAGGGGTGGGTGTGGGTGTTGGGGGTGGGGCTTCCCCCGCTGGCCAGATGGCCGGCGGGCGGGTAGAACCCCCCCAAAATGGGAGACCCCTGACAAACCGGGGGGGTTGGCAACCCTAGTTCAGTCCCTGCCTCAAATAATAGGATGTCAATGTGAGAATTTTGGATTGAATCCAGAATTGGGATCTGGCTGGCACATCTGTTTGATTGCAATCAAAATCAGGAGGAACACAGGAGTGGATTGCAGATCCTCTAGTGGTTAATTCCCCAATTGACTAGCCGGTGTGATGAGTAACACTCCTGGACTCCCCCCCCCCCCAACAAAATTGCTCTCTTTCTTGTTGAACACTCAGGGCTTGGAAGAATTTCCACTCACACAGAAATACACTCAGCTGCCCTTCCTTTCCCAATTTCCCCCAGCCCAGCAGCAAACCTTTCTTTTGTGAAGGGGAAGAGTAGTTTGCTATGCAGAAGAGGTTTCTGGGAATTGTAGTTTTCTTGACCTTCCAAATTATATTGGGACCCAAAGAAAACTGAATTTCCTGTCAAACCTGGCGGAAAACAACAGCTGCGGAGACGGAAAATTGTTCTTCCAAGACTCTTTCAACAAGCCCCTTAACTCAGCTCTCTCCCAGTGCCAGTTGTTCCGCGTTTTGCATATCATCTGCATAGCTTAACCTTGACTCACATTTCCAGGATGGAAAATTCAAAGATCAACAGACTTCAGAGTGTTTCCCATTAATGGCGCTGAGCTACCAGCACTTCCGATCTGAAACCAGTGTTTCCCACAATTAGGTCCTTCCAAGTGTAGGCTGTTAGCATTCTTTCTTGCCGCGCTTAGTTTCTCAATTAGCTATCGCTAATTCCTCGCACTGTACTAAATGATTCACAGACTCAAATATTGTGTGACTGTGGTGTATACGACTGTGTATAGCTTGCTGAAACTAGAATACTGGCGCTAGTGTTTCTGATTTGATGCCATTTTTAGTTTTGCCAGCTCTGTGTTGGGAAATACCAGGATATTTTGGAGGTGGAACCTGTGCGGATGGGGGCTGGGGAGGGGCGGACTCTCAGCAAGGTAGAATGGCACAGAGTCCACCCTCCAAAGCAGCCATTTTCTCCAGGGAAACTGATCTTAGTAACCTGGAGATCAACTGTAATAGCAGGAGACTTGCAGGTTTCACCTGGAGGTTGGCAACCCTAGCCATTTAACATGATTTTAAAGCATAATTTATGATGTTAGACATGCAAATGGATCCCATGAGTCCAAGTGAGAGAGGTGGTCTATAAAGACTGTAGATATAATATTAACTAGTGAATTAGGTACAAAATAATTGAAAACACACACACACACACACATATATATATACACACACACAACTACACATATACATATACACATATATACATATACATATACATATACACACATACACACACACTAGTAGTGAGGCCCGTTGTAAACTCAATACAATGAGCTCTAGAAAGATCTCAGCCTTGCCCTCCTCCTTCGCCACCTTGTCCTCCGTGGCGCCAGCCCCCATCCGCTCGCAGCCTGCCTGGCCACCCACACCCAACCGTGGCTGATGATGACTGCTGCACCGCTGCCGTGGTCAGCCTCGGCCTCCTCACCGTCTGCCCGCTGGAGCATCCATCCTGTCTATCGCCTTGCATCTCACTGAGCTTGAGACGCTAGCCACTGCTTCTGTGGGTGGGACTCAGGCAACACAGCCAGTGGATTGGCACACCCTCGGAGTGACAGGTCAAAGAGCCAACTGATTTGGAAGTGCATGTGTTAAATAAGTATAATCATATTATAGGTATTTACATTCATATATAGGCAATCGCATAATCAAAGTAACAAGGAATATTAAGGGAACAGTCCAAATGTGTGCAACGCAATCTGAAAGTAGTATTTTATCTCAGAGTTTGCTGCTATAGAAGAGACGATCCAACAGTCCCACCAATGTAGGACAAATAATCCTCTCTGCCATACAAACGATCCAACAACTTCCCAGTTGACAAGCCATTTCCAGCCTTCTTTCTCAAGAATCGCTCAATATATTGTCTACATCATTCATTGGAACCAATCTCCATTCTCTTAGCCAAACATTCTCACTTTCCCCATGGGATAAGCATTGGGCCCCACTGTTTCAGTCCTGGAAGTTGGCAAAGTTTTCTGTTTTGACTGCCAAGGGCAGATGCATTGTGGCTGGGGTAGGAGGTAAATAGCCAGGAGACATTTTCTGAAGTTGTGAGTTGGTTCCATGAATATATATTTAATTAAAATAATTGCATCCCACTTTATCACCTGAGAACGGGGGTCCCCAGAGATTACAAAAATGTTCTTTTTTGTGTCTATTTCCTTTTTTGTGGTTTCATTTTGAACTTCTTCTTTTGCCTCTTTTAGTGGCTGGTGTTCCTGAGTTGTTAAGTTTCTTTCATGTCATTTTACATCATTTTAAAATATAATTTATGATGTTACAAAACTGATGCAGAATTAATGTTGAGAATTGTGTACATTTGATATGAACGATTTGGCACCAGGCAAAAGAAAGTGCAGTGAAAGTAACAGATTGGATCTTGTGGGATCCATTCCACTAATAGTAGCATTTTTTTCTGGAGCAGTGTGCCTTACCTGATAGAAAAGCCTTTTTTTTTCCCATGGGGGGCTATTTCTGTGCGAGGAAAGCACCACCAGTAGTGTAGTGGATCCACACAACTTAATCCAAAGTTTAACTTATAAAGAAGTGTGCCTGCACACGAAAGCTTGTACCCAGAATTAAACTTTGTTGGTCTTAAAGGTGCCACTGGACTCAGTCTTTATTCTGTTGCTTCAGACCAACACGGCTAACCCACCTGAATCTGAGTTCAACGTGTTAATGGAGAAGCGAAATAGAAACATGTAAAAATGGCAGAGTTGTGGAGTTCTGTAGCATCCCTAGCCAGAAGCTTCAAGGGAAAAGGCAGCTTTGAATGAAGGGAAGGAGAGGCCCTTGACCTGATTAACTGATCGGTTGGACAGAGGTTGAGATGCTGAGCTGCAAACCAGAAGGCCTGTAGTTTGGCAGTTCAAGACCTGAGTGCTGCGTGATGGAGTGAGCTCCCGTCTCTGGCCCCAGTTCCTGCCAACCTAGCAGTTTGAAAGCAAGGAATTGCAAGCAGATAAATAGGTACCGCTTCAGTGGGAAGGTAACAGCGTTCTGTGCGCCTCGGCGTTTAGTCATGCTGGCCACATGACTACGGAGAAGTCTTCGGACAGCGCTGACTCTTCGGCTTGGAAATGGAGATGAGCACCGCCCCCTAGGGTTGGATTCAACTAGCTTTGAGCAAGGGAAACCTTTACCTTGATCTTACCTTTAGACAGTGGGCACTCTCGCACCTGTTAAATAGTTTCAATCCACTTCAGCAACCATTTGCAAGTGGATTTTACCATTTCACATAGTAAACTCCAGTTGCAAAGTGCATTTTAAGTGGATTGAAAGTGTGTTATTTAGCGTGTGTGGAAGTGCCCATAGAGTGTGGCTTAGTGGTTAGAGAGCTGGACTAGGTCCTAGGAAAAGTGGGTTCGGATCTCTACTGAGCTGTGAAGCTCTCCAGATGACCTTGGCCCAGTCATTGTCTCTCACAGCACCCTTGTGAGGACAAAACTGGGAAGGGAACGATGTATATTCGCAGAGGGGGTAGCCACGTTAGCCTTTTGTAGCAAAACCAAACACAAGTCCAATGGCAGCTTAAAAACGAAAGACGTAAGGGCTGTTGGTCTTTAAGGTTGCAGTCGACTTTTGTTTTATTTAGAGAACCACATAGCCTCCCCCGAGCTCCTTGGAAGGAACAGCAGGACAAAAAACGATGCCGATAAGATCCCACTTCAAGTGAAATTTCTCCCAAAACACCATGGAGGGGTCTTTAGGATAAAGCTCTGTGCTAGCGACATTGCTGTCTGTGCATTTGTGATCTGGAAACACAACCGGAGCGTTCAGTCCTCTCATTTTCGATCTCAGCACTGCCTGAAACTCACTTGTTTTGGGAGCCTGGCTCTGCTTTGTTGCAGGGTCCCCGCGCTACACCTGAGTTTTGACTGATTACACATCTCTCCCTGCCTTGCCAGAAGGGATTTATGGGGGACATCCTTCTCTCTCTCTCTTTTTTGTTTGAAGCCATATGAAACTTGTCAGTTTTGGCTCGGCTCTGCGTTTGCCGTTTGGACCGGTTCCCAAAACGGAGAGGTTGTAAAGCTGTAACGAAAAGATCCTCCTCCCCTGGCAAAAGTAATGAAAACTCAGTTGTGTGAGGAGGACGCCTGGCACTTTTGTATGCCGTGTGCATCCTGCAGATGTGTCATGCACCGAGTAGTGTACGGCAGGGCTTTCTTTCTGGAAAAAGAGGTGCCAAAACTCTCAAGAGGGAAATGAAGGAGAAACACATGGGATTCCTTGAAATGATATTATGTTCATTTTAAACATTTTTTGAGATTTCTGTTTCCAGAAAGAGGTTCCGGAAGTCTGTTCCGGCGTGTTCCCCCAGAAAAAAAGCCCCCGTGTACGCTCCTTTTTTATTATTTCCCCCCTTCCCCTTATCCTCTAAGTTTATACAGTACGGTTCTTGCGTCGGGTCACCACTCGGCATTTCCCGTTTAATTGCGTGTGATATTTGCAATGATGCCGGGGAAGATGAGGAACAATTAGGTTTGCTGAGCCATTTCACACATCTCCAGCAGTCCCTAGGGGAAAGCAGGTGCCTTGCCCTGGGACTTCAGTCTAGGTTAGGCTGGTCAACCGGGAAGTCGCTGTCATCTCACAGTAGAAACTCCCTACTTCTCTTCCTTGTTTAACTACCTTGCCTGTCTGACAGGAAGATTCTCTCTCACTCACTCTCGTGTTCTGAAACAGGCCTGTATTTTAGGCAACGAAACAGGGGGCCGAACCAAGGCAAAACAAAGATGAAGAAACAAATCGATGCAGAAGGAAACAGAGTCTTTAACGGGTTATACAGCCCCTATGCCAGTGGTGGCGAACCTATGGCACGGGTGCCAGAGGTGGCACTCAGAGCCCTCTCTGTGGGCACGCGTGCCATCGCCCCAGCCAGGCCCAAACCATCATTAAAGTGTTGAATTATCTGCCAAATAATTTTAAGTAAATGAAAGCATTTGGGATTGCTTTCCTTACTTTGTTTGGATCATCTTAAGTTAATGTATGAGTTGGTTTTTTAAAGTAAAACCTCAGTATTCAGGTTAAATTGCCGTGTTGGCACTTGGCGATAAATAAGTGGGTTTTGGGTCACAGTTTGGGCACGCGGTCTCTAAAAGGTTCACCATCACTGCCCTATGCGATTTGCATGCAGAGCACATGCAGAGTGCAATCCATAATTAGTTGTTCATATTAAGAAAACTGAACCCATATTAGCATATATTACATACTACATATTTACCAAGGAATCACTATTTAAATCGTTTGTTAACTTGGACACTAAAAACTGTGCATGCTCTGTGAAATTGCTGTTTTATCTTTTTTTAAAAACAATATATGTATCAAAGGTGTCCTATTTTTAAAATTATTTAATTGAATTCCCCCCTGACGAAGCTGCACACAAAACGTGTAGGGTTTGTATAACCATTAAAGATTCTATTTCCCTCTGCACCGATATGTTATTTCATCCAGGGGTTGTTTCATAGAAAAAGAGCTAGGGGAACTCATTAGCATATGCCACACCCCCTGACATCACCGGAAGTGTGTCATCAGGCCACACCCCCTGACATCACCGGAAGTGTGTCATCAGGCCACACCCCCTGACATCACCGGAAGTGTGTCATCAGGCCACACCCCCTGACATCACCGGAAGTGTGTCATATGAGGGCCGGAAGCGGGGCGGCCGGAAGCAGGGGGTGGGGCTTCGTCATGTGCCCCACCCCCCGTACCTCACCTGGGGGAACTGCGATCCCCCGCGTTTCCCCCCCCGAATCTACCTCTGATTTCATCTAGATCTGAGGCAGCCATTTCAGCAGTCCTGCCTAATTTGTGGCTTGCAGCATGAACTCAGCCCTGTCTGGTAGCTCTTCAGAGGCTCACTTAACTTTAGGGTTGCCAGGTTTGGGTTGGAAAATACCTGGAGACTTTGGGGGTGGGTCCAGGAGAGGGCGGGGTTTGGTGAGAGGAGGGGCCTCAGCTTGATACAATGCCACAGAGTCCACCTTTCAAAGCAGCCTTTTTCTCCAGGGGAGCTGATCTCTGTCAGCTGGAGATCAGTTGTAAAAGCGGGAGATCCCTGCATCTGGAGGCTGGCAACCCTACTTAACTCTCTGGGTTTGCTCCTTGCCCGAACCCACCCAATTCCCTCAAAATCAGTTCAAAAACACCAGTTGGTACAGAATGACACAGCTCAACTATTATCCGGAACTAAAGGGAACATGCCTATTACTCCCATTCTGCAGTCATGATCCTAGGCCTATAGTAGTGCGGCCTACAGGCTCTAGGGAGGATTGGTGGCTCCAGGGAAGCTTGGACTCGAGTAGCTATCAGGGCCTATATTTCCCAGGTCTCCTTTGGACTCTGTGATTGGCTAACAGGGGATTTGGAGGGAAAGCTGACACCAATAGAATAGTAGAGGGTGTTGCCTGGGAAGAAGTGATCAAACACCTTGCCCAAAGTGGGAGGGGGTTCACTCCCAGGGAGCAGAGCTGGTGTGAGGCTGCTGTAGATGGAGGGATCCCACACCCAAAAGGGGTGAGTCATCTGGAGGCCAAAGACCTAGAGAAGGCCAGGTACAGTATAGTCAGACACATTAGGGCACAGGGGTCGAACTCATCTGTTATGAGGGCCGGATCTGACATGAATGAGACCTTGTTGGGCCGGGCCATGTGTGTCAAAATGTAATGCCAGGTAGCGGAAATATAAACTTTATAAAGGACACAAACACAAAAGTACGTTTTTTTTTACTTAAAATAAAAACATGCTCAAAACATTCGCACTCTTGCAGTATCTTGTTTATTTAACGGTATCTGATAACTGACACCTCTTGCTCTGAATTACTGCATCAAAATGTCTGTGCTGTTGCAATCTTGAGTATGCTGTTCAGGTGTGTATCTGTAAGCTGCAAACCTACGATGACGCGCCAGCAGCAGAACTGGAGGAAGAAGAAGAAGAAGAAGAAGAAGAAGAAGAAGAAGAAGAAGAAGAAGAAGAAGAAGAAGAAGAAGAAGAAGAAGAAGAAGAAGAAGAAGAAGAAGAAGAAGACAGCCAATTCCACTGAGGGCCTGATAGAAGCCCTCTTGGGAGGGGGGGGGCTGATTCGGCCCCGGGGCCTCATGTTTGACACCCCTTCATTAGGGTTTCTTTGTTTGCTTGTCACCTACCTTTACTCTGCTCAATTTTCCTACAAGCTATTGAATTGCAGTTGTTGTTAAATCTCTTTGATAAAAATAGTTTGTTACTCTGCCTGGGTCCTCACCAGTGTTCTCTCTAAGCTGAGTTAGTGTGAGCTAGCTCACAGTTTTTTAGCCTCTGGCTCACACATTTTTGTCTCCGCTCAGGAAGGATGGCTCCAGAGCCAACTAATTTATGCAGTAGCCAAGTCACTTGCTCACACTTTAATGCTAGTAGCCCACAAAGTAGAATTTTTGCTCACAAAACTCCACAGCTTAGAGGGAACATTGGTACTCATGCCTCATTCAGTCACTCATAAGGGGAAACCTGCTGGAAACAGAGCATACAACGGGGTCGGGTGGGTGCTCTGAACCCTCCCGAGGAGACCCAGACCAGAGTGGTGGCAGCCATTAGGTAACTTTGCTAGCCACTGCCCACAATGCCCTTCATGGCCTTGGACCCTCATACCTACAAGATATTCTGTACCCCTGTGCTCCACCATGACAGTTTTGCTCACCTGGGCAGGGGCTTCTGCAGGTGCCAGCTTGCAGATGGGCAGAACCAACAATTGCACGTACGTGTGCCTTCTCCATGGTGGAATGGCCTGCCCGAGGAGGTCCAGAAGGCTCCCTCTCTGCTGGCTTTCCACAAACTATGCAAAAACCAAATTATTCAAGACGGCTTTTCTACGCAGGCTTGTGCTGTATGAAAGGTTCCACAAAGTTACTTGGATACATTTTGGGGGACCGTGGTCTGTACTACTGTGGGTAGTTTGCTGCGGGTTGGATCCCATTGTGTAATTTTGCATCGTTTAATGTGTAACGTTGATGCGTATGCATTGTTCCAGTTCTGGGGTTTTTTAGACTTCTGGTTGGTTCCCCAATCCAAATACTATTTCATTGTTTACTGAATGCCCCATCTTGTTGTTTCCATTGACTCACTCTATGCAATGTGCCCTGAGTCCCAGTGAGAAAGGGGGGCTATAAATAGTGTAATTAAATAAATAAACCCTCCCCCAAAGGGGGGGGGGATTTGCTGAGCACTTGGCAAGCTGGGTTTATTTTATTTATTTATTAAAAAATCATAATATTTGTATCCTGCCTTCCCTTGTGGCTCAAGGTGGCTGGCACCTTCCACGTGACAAACTAAACACGCACGCAGCACTCAGAACAAAACAGAGCCCGCGATAGCCCCCTCCCTCCTGAAGGATTCCTGCAGCCCATACCCCATTAAAAGCCCTAAAAATAGGATGCAAGTGTCCCTTGTTGCTTGTTTTGCTCTGTAGATCACTTTGCACATTAATAATAGTCTCGCCAAGACTGGACTCATTTCTGAACTGAGAAACCATAAAAATTAGCAATTTAACTGACTAATGACTGTACGCCCATGGAGCATAATTAAAGAGCATGGGGGTGGGAGACGGCAGGGCTGAAGGCTGAGCAAACGATAGAAACACTCGAGCTTTCGAAAGAGATAGATGTACTGCACATCACTTGCAAGGTGCTGCTGCCCTAAATGTGCCCACAAACCACCCATGGAATGGGTGCAGATCTTTCCTGTGTTCTCCTTCCCCCTTACAGTCCCTTTCAACACTCAGAAAGATTATTCCTGGGTTGCAGGATGGGTGCATAAGAACATAAGAGATGCCAACGTTGGATCAGGCCAAAGGCCCATCCAGTCCAACACTCTGTCACACAGTGGCCAAAAATACCAGGAGGTCCACCAGTGGGGCCAGGACATTAGAAGCCCTCCCACTGTTGACCCCCCCTAAGCACCAAGAAGACAGAGCATCACTTGCCCCAGAGCCCCTATCTATACCTTGTGGCTAATAGCCACTGATGGACCTCTGCTCCATATGCTTATCTAATTCCCTTTTGAAGCCGTCCATGCTTGTAGCCGCCACCACTTCCTGTGGGAGTGAATTCCATGTGTTAATCACTCTTTGGGTGAAGAAGTGCAGATGAACAGCTGCACAGGTTAGGGAGCTGCAGTGATTGGGGGACAGAGGGGGGAGAGTAACCCCTTCCTCTCCCTTTCATCGACAGAGATTAAAGGTGTTATGGGGGCCAAAGGGGGGCATAGGTGAGAATGGGTCACGGGGAGGAACAGGGGCACAAAAGCCATTCTTTTGTAGGATAAGTGCTGTGGATGGGAAGGGGGTTACTGTAATTCAGCTCGCAGTACCCATTACCCATCCAGCAGAGCACAGCCTGCCAGCCCCTTGCCCCCCCCCCAATGACAGGTGTGATCCTCAGGTTAACAACGTAAGAGAATCCAACATTGGATCAGGCCAATGGCCAATCTAGTCCAACTTTCTGTCACACAGTGGCCAAAAATACCAGGTGCCATCAGGAGGTCAAGCACTGGGGCCAGGACACTAGAAGCCCTCCCACTGTTGCCCACCCCAAGCACCAAGAATACAGACCATCGCTTGCCGCAGACCGAGAGTTCCTATCTATACCTTGTGGCTAATAGCCACTGATGGACCTCTGCTTCATATCTATATATCTAATTCCCAACATGCCCCCAGTGTGCGGATATCTAAATCCGCATATCGGGGGTCCCTGGGGGGCAGGGAGATTTTTCTGCACATTTGAGGCAATCCCCAGAGGTGCAGAAAAATCTGAAAAGTTGAAAAAAAGTATACGGGGGATATTTAAATACCCCCCCCCCAAGTAAAAGAGCCGTCCCTGCGCGTTCGCAGAGAAAGCACTTACCAACAGGAACTGTGGCTGCTGGCAGCGACGTGGGAAGAGAAGCCTTGGCAGCCGGCGGCTGGGAGCCGCGGCCATTCCTGGGGGGGGGGCATTGCCGGCATTGCTGCTGACGGCGGAAGCAGTGACGGTATGGAGAGGGAGAAGAGCCGCACAGTGCTCGCCCCCTTTGCTCCTTGCTGCCACGGTGGCTGGGGGGGGGAACCTTGGAGGGCTGGTGGCTAGCTGCAGCCATTGCTGCTGTCGTGGGGTGGGGTGGGGAATCCCGGTGAGCCCAACGGACCGCCTGCTGGGCTCACCTACAGCTGCCGCCGCGTCCTCCTCTGTGCGGAGCTCCTGCGGCTTCAGCAGGCGAGCCACCCGGGAGCCGTGGGGAATACCTCCCCCCCGCGCGAGTATCGCGGGTCCCGCGTCTTGTGCTTATCTAATTCCCTCTTGAAGCCGTCCATGCTTGTAGCCGCCGCCGCCACCTCCTGTGGCAGTGAATCCCATGTGTTCATCACTCTTTTTGCCACTTGCTACTTGTCTCCTGCTTAAGGTAGCCCACCTGGCATCACCTGGAGTCCTTGCCTTTTCTACTGTAGTCCCCACTCTGTGGAATGGGCCCCCTGAGCAAAGCCAATGTACACATTTGGCAAGGAGGGAAACACAGAAGGTTGCCAGCCTCAAGGTAGAGCCTGGAGTACAGTTCCCACGCTGGACTGGGAGATTTCTGGAGATCTGGGGGGTGGAGCCTGCGGAGGGAGGGCTTTTGGGGAGGGGAGGGTCCACAGCTAGGTACAGTGCCATAGAGTCCACCCTTCAAGGGATCCATTTTCTCCTGGGAAACTGATCTGTGTTATCTGGAGATGAGTTGGAATTCTGGGAGATCTCCAGGCCCCACCTGGAGGGTCAGCACCAGTGTTCCCTCTAAGCTGAGTTAGTGGGAGCTAGCTCAGTTTTTTTAGCCTCCGGCTCACACATTTTTGTCTTAGTTCAGGGAGGATGGCTCCAGGGAACTCTAATTTATGCAGTAGCCCAGGGTTCCCTCACAACTTTAATGCTCCCTCACAAATTAGATTTTTTTTTCCCCCACAAGACTCCATAGCTTAGAGGGAGCATTGGTCGGCACCCCACCCTGGAGATCTCCCGGAGTTACAGTCCGCCTCCAGACCAGTGTTCCCTCTAAGCTGAGTTAGTGTGAGTTAGCTCACAGTTTCTTAGCCTCCGGCTCACACATTTTTGTCTTAGCTCAGGAAGGGATGGCTCCAGAGCAAACTAATTTATGCAGCAGCCGAATCGCTCGCTCACAACCTCAATGCCAGTAGCTCACAAAGTAGAATTTTTGCTCACAAGACTCCACGGCTTAGAGGTAACATTGCTCCAGACTACGGAGATCAGTACGGAGAAAATGGCTGCTTTGGAGGATGGACTCTGTGGCATTGCACCCCACTGGGGTCCCGCCCCTCCCTAAACCCCACTCTTCTCGGGTTCCACCCCCAAAACTCCAGGAATTTCCCAACCCAGGGTTCACAACCCTAGAGACAAAACAGAGAGGGGAGAAGTGTGGCAAGGAAGGGAGACCAAAGTGCGAAGGAATGAATGCAAAGTGATGTGGTCCCAACCAGGGCTTGGTTTCTTTCTGCATTTCAGTGGAAGGCAGAGTTTTCAGGGGTTGCCTGGGCCTACGCTCCCTTGCCTCGCCACTCCTCAGACCTTCATGTGAAGAGCTCTAAGAGTTCGAGATGGCTCTTCCTTTGTGTGTGTGTGTGATTTTCAGGGCTGCCAAATTCATTGTTGGTAGGGTTGCCAAATTCATGCAGATTTGGGGGTGGAGCCTGGGGAGGGCGGGGTTTGTGCAGGGAAGGGGCATCCGTGGGGTATAATTCCATAGAGTCCACCCTCCAAACCTGCCCTTTTCTCCAGCGGAACTGTTCTTGGTCCTTTGGAGAGCAATTGTAGTAGCAGGAGATCTTCAGATGCTAGGGTTTCCAAGTGAAAAAATTGCCGCAGCGGGGGACTCTCGGCTTGCGGCTTGAGCGTGTGCACGTGCCGCATGCACGTCACCAGGAAGTGATGTGACGACGCCGGGCACGCTGGGGGCGGGGCCACGACTGTCCGAGGAAAAACCATAGAGTTTTCCCTCGGATGGTCGTGGCCCCGCCCCCAGCATGCCTGGCGTCGTCACGTCACTTCCTGGTGACATGCACGTGGGGGTGGGGTTCCCCCCGGGGCCCGATCTGCCAGTGGTGGGGAACGGGCCTCTGGGGCGGGGGTTTCCCCGCCCCCCGGGGGGACTTGGCAAGCCTACCAGATCCCACCTGAAGGTTGGCAACCCTAGCCTGAGGTCTCCCCAGGCCTAGTCTGCACTGACTCTTTCCACTCCTCTGATACTAACTTCTGTCCACTGCTGCTTAAATTGCTTGGATCCTACTAAGGTAGAGGTGTAGCAAAATGAAGTGCCAGATTTCTGGGGTGTTAGAACGGACTACACCATATCCAGTTGCAGGGGAGGGATCACATTATTCAAAGTCCTTCTCAGTTGATAATTACCGCTCAGGGGGGAAAGTACCACAGCATGGGAGACGGCTGTAACCTGTCTCTCCCGATGCACTAATTATGTGGTTGGAGGGAGATTTTACCTGAAAGAACTCAACAAAGAAAAATGGCTCTCCCGAATCAGTCTCTGAAATGGTACAGCCCTTTTTCCACCTCAGAAGTCAGCCTCTCTCATCATGGATTGCCTGTTTAGAAATGGGCCTGTGGCGCCCCCCTTATTAATCATCCCTCTCTCCATGGCACATGTTTAAGGGCTACCCTGCACGGATTGTGCCACAACTTGTGGCACCATCACACTCCCTGTTTGTCTGAGTTGAAAGGACAACAAAACACTAGAAGGATTACAATGTATAATGTGAACGTGTAAATGGAAACAATCCCACTGTAATGAAATGCACTAAGGATTTTTTAAAATACACACTGTTATGTACGTGGACCGCCTCCAGGGGTCTGCGGACAGGCCAGAGCTTGGATCCGAAAACAAAGGAAACTTCGGATCCTGGATTCCCCAGCCCCAACCAATAGCCACCTTGGCGGGACATTTAAACCCTCCAATGGGAGTGAGGGGTTGCTGGGTGGATATGTATATAGTTGGCCCCGTTGGCCGTTAGAGTTAGTCTTTGTCTTTGTGAAGTACAATAAACGTGTGCTAAGCATGTCATCGTCCGAGTCCTCCATGCGGCGAACCCAGTACTTTTCACACACTATAAACATTAATTGTTTTAAAGTCTGTTTCTTACGAAAATTAAATATTTTTTGTGTGAAAATGTCAAATTCTATTTATTTATTTATTTATTTATTTATTTCGATTTATATCCCGCCTATGCCAGGGCAAACTGGCTCAAGGCGGCATGCACAAGTATTAAGGTATCTTATAAAAAAAAATCTCCTGCCTACAACCAAGAACACCAAAGTACATTAAATACAATCCAAAATACCCAAGTCTCAATGCAATAATTCATCATCAGTATATAGGGAGTCGTTTAAGTTCGTCCGAAGGAAAGCTCAGGTCAGTATTCATCAAGTCTCATCAGATCGATCAGTTCACTCACACAAGGATCCCGGGTGTAGATACCCTCGTTTCAGTTGTTTTCTTCAGTGAGACTAAAAAACAGACTCATAACATTCACTGTTCTGCCACACAGTAATTCAGTAGTATAACCAGGGCTATTTTTGGGCAGGAACACACAGGAACGGAGTTCCAGCTGGCTCTTGAGTTGGCCACGCCCAGCAGGAACTCATTAGCATAATAGGCCACACCCAATAGCAGAAACGCATTAGGATTGGCTACATTAGGGGTGTGCAGCCTAACATGCAAAGGAGTTCCTGCTACAAAAAAAGCCCTGGGTTTTGACAACAAACAAGGTAAACAGAATAAGAAGGGAAAGATGGGTGTGGCTGGATGACCACACTTCTGGTAACATGGGGGTGTGGCCTAATGTGCTAATGAGTGGTACCGTCAGGGTGTGGCCCAACATGCTAATGAATTTTGCTGTTGGGTGTGGCCTATTATGCTAATGAGTTCCTGCTGGGCTTTTTCTACAAAAAGAGCCCTGAATAACATACTCTCAGAGATGTTTGTCTTACCAAACGGGTGGTAGCTGGGGATCTCCTGCTGTTGCAACTGATCTCCAGGTGGTAGACATCAGCTCACCTGGAGAAAATGGCCCCTTGGAAGGTGGACTCTATGGCATTATAACCCACTGAAGTCCCTCCGCTCCCCAAACCCCACCACCCTCGGGCTCCACCTCCAAAATATCCAGGTATTTCCCAACACGGAGCTGGCAACCCTAGGAACAAGCCACATTTCTCCCCTGCCGCGGCTTCTGTTGCATCTTACTGCATTATGCCCCAGCCTGGTTCATGGCCCCTTCACAGCTGTCTCACAGCACTGCCAGTCACCAAGAGAGACTGCTTTTCAGGCGGTAGCCTGTCACTCTTTTATCAGGACAACTGAGGACTAAGCTGGGCCTAAAGAACAGCTGTCTTGTTATTTCATTTTTAAAAAAATGTCTAATATTGGATTATCTGGACATTTTTTTGTCCCAAAGAAAGTGAGAGGCCTAGAATATTTTTACAAAGGAGCCATATGAAGGGGGGGGGTTGGTTTGTTTTTGTTTGTTTTGCATTCAGGACTGTTATGGGGTTTGCATAAATGGTCTTGATATTTCTATGTATATTGGAAGCTTTGCCCAAGATCTTCCGGAAACCTTGTTTTGTTTGCTTACTTGTTAAACAGATAATTCCTAGGTAAGTGCAGAGGTGTGCAATTGTTTTTGCTGTTCGCACAACACAATGGCTGCTTCCTTTTTCCTGGCCCCACTACTCTCCCCTGCCCCTTTGCCTGTCCCCATACCAGGGAATATATTCCCTGCTAGGGCTGCCAGGCCTCCCTCCATGGTAGGAGGAGGAGAAGAACAGTCGGCGTTTATACCCCACTTTTCTCTACCTTAAGTCTCAGAGCAGCTTACAATCACCTTTCACTTTCAAGGCTCCCTCTAAGCTGTGGAGTCTTATGAGCAAACATTCTACTTTGTGAGCTACTGGCATTAAAACTATGAGCAGGTGATTTGGTTACTGCATAAGTTAGTTTGCTCTGGAGCCATCCTTCCTGAGCCAAGACAAAAATGTGTGAGCTGGAGGCTAAAAACCTGTGAGCTAGCTCACACTGACTCAGCTTAGAGGGAACACTGCATGTGAGGTAGGTGGGGCTGGGAGAGTTGTGATGAGAGAACTGCGACTGGCTCAAGGAGACCCAGCAGGCGTCATGTGGAGGAGTGAGGAAACAAGCCCAACCCTCCATATTAGAGTCCACTGCTCTTAACTACTACCCCATGGTGGCTTTCAAGGCGTCCCTCTGTCAGCTGTCCTTTGCAGGAGAAATGGGGGGGAGTCAGTGTCATGCACAGTGTTAGGTCACTTCTGGGGAAAGTGCAATACCAATGTAAGGTACCTCTAGGAATCACCAGGAAATCTATGGTAAAACCAAAGAGTTTCCTGTAATTCCTAGAGCTACCCTACGTCTCTACTGGTTTTCCCTGCAGTGATGTAACAGCACACAGGAAGTTTCATCTCCCTTCATGTCCCCGTCCCCGAGTGCCCCTTTGCCTGTCCCCATACCAGGGAATATATTCCCTGCTAGGGCTGCCAGGCCTCCCTCCATGGTAGGAGGAGGAGAAGAACAGTCGGCGTTTATACCCCACTTTTCTCTACCTTAAGTCTCAGAGCAGCTTACAATCACCTTTCACTTTCAAGGCTCCCTCTAAGCTGTGGAGTCTTATGAGCAAACATTCTACTTTGTGAGCTACTGGCATTAAAACTATGAGCAGGTGATTTGGTTACTGCATAAGTTAGTTTGCTCTGGAGCCATCCTTCCTGAGCCAAGACAAAAATGTGTGAGCTGGAGGCTAAAAACCTGTGAGCTAGCTCACACTGACTCAGCTTAGAGGGAACACTGCATGTGAGGTAGGTGGGGCTGGGAGAGTTGTGATGAGAGAACTGCGACTGGCTCAAGGAGACCCAGCAGGCGTCATGTGGAGGAGTGAGGAAACAAGCCCAACCCTCCATATTAGAGTCCACTGCTCTTAACTACTACACCAAGGTGGCTTTCAAGGCGTCCCTCTGTCAGTTGTCCTTTACAGGAGAAATGGTGGTGGTGGGAGTCAGTGTCATGCACAGTGTTAGTTCACTTCTGGGGAAAGTGCAATACCAATGTAAGGTACCTCTAGGAATCACCAGGAAATCTATGGTAAAACCAAAGAGTTTCCTGTAATTCCTAGAGCTACCCTACGTCTCTACTGGTTTTCCCTGCAGTGATGTAACAGCACACAGGAAGTTTCATCTCCCTTCATGTCCCCGTCTCTGAGCCTGGCAACCCCGTCCTCTGCTAATTTTCAGTTTTCCCTGGCCCAGTGCCAGGCCAGAGGGAAAATATGACAATTCTGCTTCCAGGTTATGTCCTTCCTTACTGGCTTGTTCGTACACCAGCTGGTTTCAGAACTTTCTGCTCATGATGCAGGAGGAACAAAAAAAACCCCACATTATTATTTTAAAATGTATAGGAAAGCGCAACCAAGGATCCCTTTCAGCGACATTAGTCATGCCAAGAAAATTAATACAAATAAAAAATAGTAAATGCAAAAGAGCACCTCATGGATATGCATTTTTAACACGGCCAGGAGGAATTCAAGAATATCTTCATTATTGTGTTGTTGTTTTTTTAAGAACAATCAGGAAGAAATAAAGCAAATGCGAAACTCTGGGTAAATCCATACTAATGAGACCGAGCAAACACTTCACACTCGAGAATGTATTCAGCGTATGCTTTGGGGAGAACCCTGAGTGGAAAACAAGCACTGATTCCTACACAGCCCTGGGTGTGCTTGAAGCAGACGCCCAACCTGGGCAGGCCCAACATCTTATCCGAAGGGCCCTTCATCCTGAACTCCCACACTGGCCCCTTGACAGGCGGCTTCTGAACACTAAAACGCTGTGATCCTAAGGGAAGCTCCCACTGATAGGAAGAGTTGCCAGCTCCAATTTGGGAAGTACCTGGAGAATTGGGTGGCTGAGCCACGGAAGTGTGGAGCTTGGGAATGAGAGGGAACTCAGCACGAATTCAGGGCTATTTTTGGGCAGGAACGCACAGGAACGGAGTTCCGGCTGGCTCCCAAGTTGGCCACACCCAGCAGGAACTCATTAGCATAATAGGCCACACCCAACAGCAGAAACTCATTAGGATTGGCTACATTAGGGGTGTGTGGCCTAACATGCAAAGGAGTCCCTGCAACAAAAAAAGCCCTGGGTTTTGACCACAAACGAGGTAAACAGAATAAGAAGCAAAAGGTGGGTGTGGCTGGATGAGCACACTTCTGGTAACATGGGAATGCGGCTTAATATGCTAATGAGCTGTGCTGTCAGGGGTGTGGCCTAATATGCTAATGAGTTTCTGCTTCTGGGTGTGACCTATTATGCTAATGAGTTCCTGCTGGACTTTTTCTACAAAAAAAGCCCTGACGGATGTGATGCCATAGCGTCCACCTTCCAAAGTGGCCATTTCCTCCAAGGGAACTGATCTCCATACCAGGAGAGCTCCAGGTCCCACCTTGACTAAGTTAACAACCCAACTATTAGGTGAATACTGCTTATGCAGAGGCCAAACCATGGTTTTATTGCCCCGACAATACACAGTTGAATGTTTGAAAATCTGGTGAAGTGGTTAAGTGCGCGGACTCTAATCTGGGAGAACTGGGTTTGATTCCCCACTCCTCCACTTGCACCTGCTGGATGACCTTGGGCAAGCCATAGTTCTGTCAGAGCTGTTCTTGAAAAAGAACAGTTTCTGTCAGACCTCTCTCAGCCCCACCTACCTCACAGGCAATGCTCCCTCTAAGCTGTGGAGTCTTGTGAACAAAAATTCTACTTTGTGAGCTACTGGCATTAAAGGTGTGAGCCAGCGATTTGCCTACCGCATAGATTAGTTTGCTCTGGAGCCATCCTTCCTGAGCCAAGACAAAAATGTGTGAGCCGGAGGCTAAAAAACTGTGAGCTAGCTCACACTAACTCAGCTTAGAGGGAACACTGCTCACAGGGTATCTGTTGTGGGGAGGGGAAGGGAAAGGAGTTTGTAAGCCCCTCTGAGACTCCCTTGGGTAGTGAAGGGCGGGGTATGAATCCAATCTTCTCCTTCTCCTCCTCCTCTTCCTCCTCCTCTTCTTCTAGTAAATAACAATCATTAATTTCATAATTACCAACAAATATTTTTAAATACATTTAAAGAGAAGCCAAAATTTTGTTATACCATTTGTTTGTCTTATGATATTTGAAAGAGTGATACTGTGCTGAGTAACCCATAAAGGGAAGCCATTTCTCTAATAAATTAGAATTACAGTTACCTGAAGTGGATTCAGTGGTTGAAATATGATCAGCTGTTTTGTCCATTATTGCAGAATGCAATGTAAAAATAATCCACATTCAATGCACTTTCCAACTGGATTCTGCCAGTTTGCGCAGTAAAATCCAGTTGGAAAGTGCACTGAAAGTGGGTGGATAGTGGATTATTTAGTATGTGTGACCGCAGCCTTTCTTTTGGACTTTGACAAATACAGACACCAAACAAGTCTTGGACTGGGACAGGGGAGTGTTTAAATAGACAATCTTTGAACTTTGAGGACATGGAGATTCATTTTTCTATTGAAGTTAGAGTTGCAAAATGAGTTTTGACTGGTAAGAGTATGTTCTTTTTGATTATGTAACCGCAAAAACGCTTCTTCCACTGTTTATTGTGGAACTTCACAAAAGCTGTCATTGATCTTCAAATTTGATCCTCAGATCTTCAAAGACTTTGACCGCCTGCCTGAATCATGGGGATGCCTTTGCTTGCCTCAGTTTGCCTCATGTGTCCTTGTGTAGACAGGATGTCCATGTAACATCTGTAAAGGACTGTGCCCAAGTCTGAATTTTTTTCTGTGCAGATCACCTTGGAACTCTTCTCCCTGCCAACTAGGTATCCGTGTGCAGGAAGTGTGTTCATGTCCAGTCACATTGAGTCACTCCTTACAGCTTTAAGGGGTTCAGCCCAGACACAGGGTGTAATCACACGAGCAGTTTGGCTCGACATAGCCACCCCTCGCCTCTGGATCAAATGGGTGTGATCAAACACACACATCCGGCTCCCATGCCCCAGTTGTCCCTACCTCGTGCTAACATGACTCCCACATGGATTAAGTAGCCACCAGCAAATTCTGGTGGCTACCTCAGCAAGGCGCTTCCATGGTGTCTTTCCGGGTGTCTGAATGCCTGGGCAGGTCATGGAAATGCATGAGCCCTGTGATCGTCCCTCTCTGTT
The DNA here is from genome assembly GCF_001447785.1 of Gekko japonicus. Taxonomy (NCBI): domain Eukaryota; kingdom Metazoa; phylum Chordata; class Lepidosauria; order Squamata; family Gekkonidae; genus Gekko; species Gekko japonicus. Next base: position 817,950 of record NW_015161966.1, read on the forward strand.
TCCAGCACGTCCCTTTTTTCCCCTCCAACCCCTCTCCGAGGTACACTTCAGTGGCCCCATTGGCTTCTGCGTGGAAGCGCACACGCACATGCAAAGCCCGTCATTTGGGTGAGAAAGCATGGAGAAGTGGATTCCACCAATGTGAATGACCAACCACGGGCCCGCGGCACTATGATGCCGGCTTAGCAGCCGCTGTGTAATTGATGCGAAGTGTCCCAAACTCAAGCAGCTTATTTGGAGCCGATACACTGCCGCGGCAAACTGCTCATGTGACCACAGCCACAGGTTGACCAAATACGTGGTGACTGAATTGTACTTTATGCACAAGATCTCTAATAGGAAGGAAGGAAGGAAGGAAGGAGGGTAGGAAGAAGGCCCGTAGCTAACAACCTTTTGCTCAGGGGGCCCATGTTTTTCTCAGGGGGCCCACCACCAATGTTCCCTCTAAGCTGTGGAGTTTTGTAAGCAAAACTTCTACTTTGTGAGCTACTGCCATTAAAGTTGTGAGAGAGCAATAAATTAGAGAGAGAGCTGCCACATAAATTAGTTTGCCAAGTATTGGGAAGGGGGCCCATTAAAATCACCAGGGGGCCGGGCCCCATGGGCCCCTGGTTAGCTACGGGCCAGGAAGGAAGGAAGGAAGGAAGGAAGGAAGGAAGGAAGGAAGGAAGGAAGGAAGGAAAGCTGCAGGGTGTGTGTGCAAATCTGCTTTCAGAAATCTGCTGGGGGGGATAATTTTTTCCCTTGTGCTGAATGTAAAACAACACCTACTGTTGCTACAGGTAAAATCACAGCCCTTCTTAGCTGCATTTTGGTTTTTAAAAGTCAGGAGATCCATGCAGGTTTTTTTGTTTTTTGCTTTTTTGGTTATTTGCCTTTGGCACAGATGTTGCTGAGATTATTTTATATAGCGATACTGTCAATCAGGAAAGCGGGGAGGGGGGGAATCTTGCATCAGATCTCTTTCAAGAGAGTTTCTGCCACTTTCGAGTGAATCAGCAGTTCTTTGCACTTTTGAAATACCACAAGCTGCCACCCCACCTTTTCATTCCCTTTCCCATTAAATGAAGCTTCATGAAAAAGTGTGTGTGTTTGTATTGTGCTCTGTGTCTGAATAGTTATAACACATCAGATATTAAAAGGGTGTTAGTAGGTTGATAATGACAATAATTGGCCCCATCATTCTTTTCTGATGAGGCTTTGTTCAGTTGGAGGATGAATGCATGGGACAGAGCAGGTAGAGAAAGAAGTACTTTTCTCCCTTTCTCACAATACAAGAACTCGGTAGGCACTCAGTGAAATTGCTGAGCAGTCAGGTTAGAATGGATAAAAGGGAGTACTTCTTCACCCAAAGAGTGATTCACACATGGAGTTCACTGCCACAGGAGGTGGTGGCAGCTACAAGCATGAACGGCTTCAAGGGGGAATTGGATAAACATATGGAGCAGAGGTCCATCAGTGGCTATTAGCCACAAGGTATAGATGAGAACTCTCAGTCTGGGGCAAGTGATGCTCTGCATTCTTAGTGCTGTAGGGGGGGGGCAACAGTGGGAGGGTGACCCTGGGACAGTCACTCTCTCTCTCTCAGTCTGAGCTACCTCATAGGGTTGGTCTCCAGATAAAATGGAAGAGAGGAGAACAGTGCTGTAAGCTTTCCTGTCTGCATTGTTGGATGTATTGTCCAAAGATACATGTTTTTTGGGAAAGAATTTTAGAAATTGTTAGTAATATTACACAAGTTAATATTGCCTTTAAACCTGAAGTTATATTGTTAAATGATAGGGATGAAGTTAAAACATATACATTAAATAATATAAGAATAGCTATATTACTATATGCGGAAAAACTTGTAGTAGCAAAACATTGAAAATCTGAACGCACACCTTCTTTGCACACTTGGCAGAGTAAACTTTGGCATGTTTATCTAATGGGAAAAATCTCATGCTCTGTAAAATGTCAATGTAAAGAAAAAGGTAGATTATTAAAAGGCGAAAGATTTATGTGATCTGAAGAGAAACTTCTGGTTGATGGCAACACGCTTGCGGACTCACCTCCCGGACCTCACGGGGGTGTCTCCGTGCTCCGGCGGAAGGAGGGGGTGAGCAGGCTCGTAAAACCGCCCCCAGGGGCCCGGTGAAGGGTCCCTGGCCAAGGAGCTTTGAGGGGTAGCCTCTTCGATGGCGGAATGCCAGAGAATCGAGGCTCCCCTTTGCTCCAGTGGTTCTTCCAGCCGAGAGACCGAATGGTACGAGTGAAGCTAACCGGGTCAAGTGCAGGAGATCGGGTGTGAAAAATGATGAAAGAAGCGGGGTCAGAAGACCAACTATGAATGTGAGTCAACTGAGAAACGATTTTTAAAAGAAAAGACGCTCCCTATCCTACTCTGTGGAATGGGAAAAAGCGAGCGGGGGGTGTGTGCCTCCCATGCACATAAACTGTTGAACAAAGGGGGGGGGAGCAGAAGAAAGACGCGTGAATTGCCCAGAAGTACTTACCCAATCGAGCTAAGCAGATAAGCGCATATTCAGAGACTTAAAAAAACTTTTCGAAAGTAAATAAACGGGGGGAAAGATGGCAGGGAAGAGGAACAAAGACAAAGAGAGACTTTTGAAAATGAAACCAGAGTCCCCAAAGCTGGAAATGACCAGTGAGACGGCAAAGGCTATAGCTGAGTTCATGCGCCCTCTACTGGAACAGCTGAAAACTTCAAAGAGCAGATGTCCGTGGTAACAACAAGCATTTCTGCACAACAAACGCAAATTACAGACTTGATCCAAGTAAGTAGCCGCCCTGAGCCTGCGTGCGGGTCGGGCGGGGTAGAAATGGAATTAAATAAATAAATAAATAATAATGAAGCAGGATGCTGAGAAAGTAAAGGAAGTGGCTGAATCAACGCAGAAAGTGAAGAAGAAAGTGCAAAAATTGGAAAAGAAAACTTCTTCTTTGGAAGATCAAATGCTTCAAGTGCAAATGGATACGGCCAATATGGTCCTGCACTTCCAGGGGGTGCCAGAGAACAGAGGAGAGAATCTTAAAGAACTTATGAGCGAGCTACTTGCCCCAGTAACAGAAATAAAGGCAGAATTGCTACTCAACGCCATGGATGTGGCCTATAGGTCATATTCAGGATATATAAAGAAAAACAATCTGCCTGGGGAAATAGTAGTAAGATTCTCGAAGAGGCACGTCAGGGATGCTATCCTGAAATCAGTAGCTGCAACACCCCTGAAAGGCAGAGGAGAATGCTGTTAGAACGCTAAAGGATATTCCATTTGAAGTAAGGCAACGCAGAAAGAAATACGAAGAACTTGTGCTCTTTCTCCAAACAAACTCAATTGGATATAAATGGCTATTTCCAGAAGGCATAACATTTAAGATTAAAGAGAAGAAGGAAAAGATTGACTCTGTTCTTAAAGCTCAAGAATTTCTAAAGGAACAGCTGGGAAGGCCAGAGGGCGAGAAAAAAAGAAGAGGATAGTAGGTCCAGTGGCGAGCTGGAAACTGGTTCATCTGGCGAGGACTCTTTGTCTGAGCAGGGGGCAGTGGCCCCAAAAAGTCCCTACAGGCTGCGAAAGAGAAGGGAAAAGAAGAAATAAAGGCTGAAGGACTCTGATAATTGCCTTTGAGAACTTTGGTTCTTGGGGATGATTGGGGATACTGTTATTGGGCAGTTAAATGTAAACTTTGAGGGTCAAAGATTTTCTAAGGGTTTGACGCAGTTCATAAAAAGAACAACAATGAGAAGATTTGATGTATTAAAGCTAGTTGGAGGGTCTCCTCTCTTGGGTTTTTAGGTAGTAGTAGTTCTGTACACGAAAAGTGCCGTCACAATCGTGGCTGATTTCTTGTATGTGTGTAAAACGTGGTCAATTTGCAGCCGGCTTACGGCAACCCCAGCAAGGGGCTTTCAAGGCAAGTGAGAAGCAGAGGTGGTTGGCCAGTGCCTTCCTCTGCAGAGCGCTCCCTGGTGGTCTCCCTTCCGAGTGCGGACCCTGCTTGGCTTCCGAGATCTGAGGAGATGGGGGGGCTGTGCCATGCCCACCTTCCCTCCTGGCTGATTTCTTCGAAATGGATTAAAAATCAGGTGGACTCTTGCCCCTTCCTTCTGCTTCACTAATCCCATGACTGGGTTGATCATTACATGATTTAATACAAACTTCCACACTTCTCGAACTGTGATTCCCTTCCCTCCCATTGTGATCAGAGTCCACGACTTCACCGTTTTTCTTTTCCCCTGCCAAGAACCAGAAGGGCTCCCTCACCCGTCCTCAACTACGGTAATAGGTTTTCTTTTCTTTCCTTTCCCCCCTCCTCTTGAAAATTCCTGCAGATCTACAAACTGTTCATACATTTATTGACAGTTGGCCGAGCCCCGCTGCGTGAACTCAAGTGTTAGATACCAGCTTTCTCCACATCTGGCTTCTTCAGCTATGAGGCATCCAGTAAAGTTAATGTAGGGTTTCGAGGAGGCCTACAGGAGTCTGTAAATAAAAATTAGTTAGGCCTTCCCTTCCCAAATCTTTCCAACATTATTTTTTTGTCATCGTTCCCCCTGCCCACTCTTCCTCAGGGTCGCATTATGACTTTCGTGGGCCCTGGGCACTGTTGCCTTTGTAGAGTTGCCAGCCTCCAGGTGGGGCCTGGGGATCGCCCGCTCTTACAACTGATCTCCAGCTGACAGAGTTCAGCTCCCCTGGAGAAAATGGCTGCTTTGAAGGGCGTTACCTTCTATGGCATTGCACCATGCTGAGGCCCCTCCCCTCCCCAAACCCCGCCCTCTCCTGGATCCACCCCCGAAGTCTCCAGGTATTTTCCAGCCCAGACCTGGCAAACCTATGCCTTTGTGTACCACTTCCACCACCACCACCACCACCACCACCATTATCTAAATACTTAAAACTTTTTTTTTCTGTTTTAGGCAAAATGTAATCATTTTTCGGAGGCCCTAAAATTTCATTTTCCCCCCTGATGCAGGGAAAAAAAATTAAAACATTTTCTTTTATTTTAAAAGTTCAAACCCCCCCCCCAATTTTAAAATAAATTAAAATATTTCCATGGGCCCCTAAAAGTATTGGCGATAGATAGAAGGTTAAGATGCCATCCCAGAAAGTAGCTTCCTGTGCCAAGTGGATAAGTCGGCCCCACTCTTCCTAGAGATTTTTCAAGATTTGAATCTTAATCAGACATTTGCTATGAAAACAAAGATGAGGCGTCTATATTCTAAGGGGGTCTGGGATGGGGAGCTCAGACAGAAATAGGTAGAGTTCTGCTACCAGAATAAGCTGCCAGCATTTTAGTTGAAATCAACAGTTCAAATCAGTCAGTTTGGTATAACCAGGGGTCATTTCCTGCAGGAGCGCACAGGAGCGGAGCTCCGGCAGTAAAGAGCCCAGGGGGTGGGCACATGCAACAAGCCCCACCCCCTGCTCCCAGCAGCCTTCAGTCAGAGCAAGAAGCATCCAGGTAAGCTGCAGAGGCCCCCTCCCCGGCCCCCTGGTCCAAAACAGTCCAGTGGCACCTTTAAGACCAAGTTTCATTCAGGTACAAGCTCTCCCTCCTCTGTGAGGACAGATCTGCACGTTCCACCCCCACCCCCACCAATAGCTAGCAATCCAAAACAGTCCAGTGGAGCCCGAGCGGTGGGTGTTGCCTTCTGACACACTTCCAGTGATGTCAGGACGTGTGGCATATGCAAATACGTTATGCTAATGAGCTCTTGCACCTATTTTTCTACGAAATGACCCCTGGGTATAACCCTGCTGAAGTCTGGTCCACATTTGTAGGGAAGAAGGGGCTGGCAGAGCCCTGAAGTGGTACTTCAGATTCAGGGTTGCCAATCCCGTGGGGGGAATTGGGAGGTGGGGACTGGCGTGTCAGCATATGCCATCATTTCCAGCATAAAACTGGAAGTGATGTCACCATGTGGGGACAATGCTTTTAATATTCGCCCCTAACTTAGAACATAAGGAAAGTGCTGCTGGTTAGATCAGTTGTCCATCTAGTCCAGCATCCTGCCTCACATGGTGGCCAATTAGTCCCTCTGCAGGACCAAAAACAGGACATAGAGGCTGAGGCCTTCCCCTGATGTTGTCTCCTGGCTCTGGGATTCAGAGGCTTTGTGCCTCTGAATGTGGCGGTTCCCTTCAGCCATCATGGCTAGTAGCCACTGATAGACGTATTCTCCATGAATCTGTCTAATCCCCTTTTAAAGCTGCCTGTGCCTGTGGCATATCTTGCAGCGAAGTTCACAGTTTGCTCTGCAAAGAAGTATTTCCTTTCGTCTGCCCTGAATCTACTGCCCATGAGTCTCATTCCCCTAGAGTGAAATGCAATGGGGATCAGGGGAAATTCCAGAGTCTCCCCCCCCCCCTTTAGACTGCAGATCATGAATTTCAGCTTGGAATTTTCCCTGAGAAGAGACAGAAGAAGAAGCAACTCTCTCTGACATTCCTCTGCATGGAAAACTCCCTGCAGATAAGAAACTGGCACGGTGGGCCTTTTGACCAGCGGTCTACAATTGCTTCTCTTTTTCGTGTGTGATGAAGTATCCCTTTTGAACTCAAGGAGAATCCGAAGCAGTAGGGTTGCCAAATCAGTCTTCGCCGGGAGCGGGGGGCTCCCGTCCGGCGTCGGGTGAATGCACGTGCACGTCACCCGGAAGTAACGTAGGCACGCTGGGCACGCTGGGGGCAGGGCCACAGCCATACAAGGGAAAACCATAGAGTTTTCCCTTGTATGGCTGTGGCCCCGCCCCCAGCGTGCCCGGTGTGCCCACATCACTTCCTAGTGACACACACGCCAGGGGCGGGGTTCCCCTGGGGCCTGATTCCGCCGTGGTGGAAATCGGGCCTCCAAACCGAGGGTTTCCCTGCCCCCCGGCCCGATTTGGCAACCCTACGAAGCAGACAAATTGTAGCTTCAGAGAGGAGGCCGTGTCCTAGCACAATAAGACAGAAATCCTGAAAACAGTGCTGTGTAAATGAAATGGGAGTCGGGTGGAACCTGAAAAGACTAACAGTGTTTACTCCAGCATGAGGTTTTGTGAGTCAAAACTTTTATTTAAGTAGCATCTTATCCAGGACTATAGTTCAAATCTCTGGCAGAGGTGACCCTTGAACCCAGGTCTGCTGAACGCAAGCTCTGCACTCCACACAGTGGGCTGTTCCAGCTTCCTTCTGTTGTAGTGAGATCTTAACCCTTGCCGTTGAGCTTCAGTTCATTACATTCCTAAATTCATCTTCCTGCGCTAGACGAATTGTATTGGGCCCTTCTCCTTCTCCCCTCTCTTCTGCCGTCCCACAAAGTCAAATATAAGCCAGTAAAGCTGAAGCACAGCATCTGGGGCTTAGTCAAGCGAGGCAAATCCTTTGCTGTGAGCCATAGAGGTGACCTTTGCTACCACTTCCCACACTAACATTGCTGCTGCCGCCCTCTTCTTCTTCTTCTTTTTTGAACTTCTGCATCTTAGCCAGGAGAATGCCTAACAAAACGGAGGATCTTTCATTAATTTTGGCTTAGGGTTCACCAAACCTTACCTGGGTAACCCAGGCCCTGTTCACACTAGACGGTTTGGGCCGGGAGAGGGACGGATCGGGGCCGCAGCAAACAGGCGCGATCCCACAGCAACATCTGGGAATCGTGCTGCACCCGTTCCCAGCCCGTCCCCAATCCGCCCCTCCTGGCCAAAACCAGCAGCAAAAAAGAACCACCTACCTAGGTGGTTCTTTCCGAAGGGCTGCATCACTGCCGGCCGTGGGATCGCCGGTGCGTCTTTTCGCCAGCGCATCCCCGGCCCCCAACCGTACTGCGCATGCTCGAGCATGCGCAGTTCGGCAGCCTCCCCATCACACTCGTCTAAGGGGCCCCAGGCTAACCTAATTTCGTCAGATCTTAGAAGCTAAGTTGGGTTGGTCCTGGTTGGAATTTGAATGGGACCATTTCCGCAGTAGTAGAAGAAGAAGAGATTGGATTCATACCCCGCCCTTCACTACCCAAAGGTGTCTCAGAGCGGCTTACAAACTCCTTTCCCTTCCCCTCCCCACAACAGACACCCTGTGAGGTGGGTGGGGCTGAGAGAGCTCTGACAGAAACTGACAAGGAAACTAGTTTATTTAGATAATTTATACCTAGTACCCTCTCCCTGGGGCTGTGGTGGCTCAGAGGTTAAGATGCTGAGCTGCAGACCGGAAGGTCGGTAGCTCGGCAGTTCGAGACCCGAGTGCTGCGTGACAGAGTGAGCTCCCATCTCTGGCTCCAGCTCCTGCCAACCTAGCCATTTGAAAGCAAGAAATTGCAAGTAGATAAATAGGTACTGCTTCAGTGGGAAGGTAACAGCTTTCTGTGTGCCTCGGCATTTAGTCAGGCCGGCCACATGACTATGGAGAAGTCTTCGGACAGTGCTGGTTCTTTGCCTTGGAAAAGGAGATGAGCACTGCCCCCTAGAGTCAGCTTCAACTGGCTTTCGAATCAGAGAAACCTTTACCTTACCCTCTGCCCACAGGGGACTTAGGGTGGCTTACAACATTTAAAAATACAGTAAATACAAATAAAAGCAATAAATGGAACAACAAAGCCAATTAAGACATCAGCTGCATAGCAAATTGCTCCGAGAATTAAAACTAGCCAGTTCCCTGGTTTGTAACGTTAGCCAAAGCCTGCCTGAAACAAAGCAGCCTTACGGGCCCTATGGAATGCTGAAAGCTCTCTCGGGGCACGGGTTTCCCCAGGGAGCTGATTCCAGTGAAGGGGCCACCACTGAAAATGCCCTTGCCTTTTGATTGACAAGCAGGCAGTTCACAGGTCAGACTTCTGTAGAATGCCCTGTGATGGTGACAGGTAGAGTGGTCCCAGACCATCAGAAGCAACATCACCTCCCAAAAAATAGTTTTAGAAGAGTTTTAATATGGGATCATCTTAGGTGAGTACCACTTCTCCCAACGAAAGCCAATAAAATGGGCCTAGGGAACTTGGAGAATAATGACGTGCCATCATTGTTAGTCTAAATATGGATCCACGACACATCCGTCACTATCTGCTGTTTGGGTCTAAGACAGTTGAAAGAGAAGAGGAACATTTCCGACTTGTTCTGTAACTCCCTTTGATCATTGTTGGCTGCATGCAAAGAAATGACAGAATTAGCAGGATGCTTTTAATTTGGGCAAACCGAGCCCTCCGTCAGTCCTCTCCTTCCTGATGCCGGGTGGATAAATAACTCGCTGGGAAGTTGCTGATGCAGGTGATAGTTTAAAGCATCTCTCCCGTTTTAATTTTACAAAATGAACCTCAGAAGTATTTTTAACGGGAAGCTTTAAAGTACAAAGGAGGACTTTGTTTAAAAATAGAGTTGACAACGTAAAATAGGTTAGTGCTTCCCTTTGAGGCAAACAAACAACCCACTTAAGAATTAAAAATTTCCAAGCAAATGATTTAGAAATCATTCTCTCCCCCCCACCACCACCTTGAAGTATGATCAAAGTAAGAGCCTTGACAGGTAGCATTTATCACAGGGAGTACCTTCTGCTCAGTAAGTATTCAGTGATGCCAAAACAAAAGCAAAAATAAAATAAAATAAAAACGTGGTTTGGAACTGCATTGCTAACTTCAGTATTTAGAGAAGAAGGCGCCATTTGGAGAGAGAGACTGAAATGCAAAAACAAGTTGGGGATTCTTAGTTTCTTCGTTTAAGGCTTGGGTTAATGCAGTGATGGGTCCATCGTGGTTGAGACTCCTTTGGGTAGTGAAGGGGGGGGCATAAAACCAAACTACTACTCCCCCCCCCCCCGGGGACATTGTCAGGTTGCCCAAGTTGGCTTTACAGTGTTGTCATGGCATCACATGGTAGTCAGTGGGCCTTAAAGTAAAAGGTAGGGATATTGCAATTGCGTATTGAGAGTATTTGCAAGAGACAGGTTGTTGTGATGAGATTCTCGGGAAGGAAGGAAGAACACATCATGACTGCTGAGGCAAGAAGGCCATGTTCCCTCACCCTGTCCCGTTGCACACAGTTTAATAGTGCATTTCAATGTACCGGTACATTACAAACGATGTGTGACTAGAGCTGGGATGAGGTGAAAAGCATGACTCCTATGCACCCGGCCAGCTGGCTCAGTCACCGAGATGCATTCTGCTTGTCTTTCACACTCACCATGGGAGCAATGTTATGAGAGCCGGTTTGGTGTCGTGGTTAAGAGTGCGGACTCTAATCTGGGAGAACTGGGTTTGGTTCCCCACTTCTCCACATGCAGCTGCTGGTGTGACCTTGGCTCAGTCACAAGTTCTCTCAGAGCTGTTCTCTCAAGGGCAGTTCTCTCAGAGCTCTCTCAGCCCCACCTACCTCACAAGGTGTCTGTTGTGGGGAGGGGGAGGGAAAGGAATTGTGAGCCGCTCTGAGACTCCTTTGGGTAGTGAAGGGCGGGGCATAAAACCAAACTACTCCTCCTCCCCAGTGTTCCCTCTAAGCTGAGTTAGTGTGAGCTAGCTAATGTATGCAGGAGCCTAACCGCGCGCTCACAGCTTTAATGCCAGTAGCTCACCAAGTAGAATTTTTGCTCACAAGACTCCACAGCTTAGAGGGAGCCTTGCTCCTCCCCCCCCCCCGCCAGTGACATTGTCAGGTTGCCCAAGTTGGCTTCTCAGTGTTGTCATGGCATCACAGCCCCTATAGGATCCCTGATGAGCTAGTATCACATGTCAAATAAGAAGAAATTCAGGAGGATGAACAGTCTTCAAAGACCATAAGAAAATAAGAAGAGCCTTCTGGATCAGGCCATCTAGTTCAGCACCCTGTCTCGCACAGTGGCCAACCAGTACCTTGGGAGGTCCAACAACAGGGCATAGAGGCCAATTCCTTCCCCTGGTGTTGCCTCCTGGCACTGGCATTCAGTGACTGACTGCCTGTAAATGTGGAGGTTTCCTTTAGCCACCGTGCCTAGTAGCCACTGATGGGCCTATCCTCCATGAATCTCCTGCAATCCCCTTTTAAAGATGACTTTGCTTGTGGCCATCACAGCATCCTCTGACAGCGAGTTCCATATTTTAATCATTCTCTGTTTAAAGAATATTTCCTGTTGCCCAAAGATGGAAAACAGTGTTAAATTGAGTGAAGGGGCATACTGTACTGCGCAGAACCCCATGTTGTTGTTGTTGTTGTTGTTTTTAAAAAAGTCTGAATTTGTCACAGCTCCATTGCCCATATTAGCAAATGATTGCACTTGCCTCTGTGCCATTGCAAAGTGACCTGCCAATTCCTACAGATCAAATTGCTGCTAAAGGGAGAACGTAACATAAGAAGAGCCCTGCTAGACCAGACTAATAATAGTCGATCTAGCCCAGCATCCTGTCTCCACATCTTAATTATTCTCTGTGTAAAGTAGATTAAGGAGCTGCGGTGGCTGAAGTGGTTAAGACGCTGAACTGCAGGCTGTGGAAGGTCGGTAGTTCAGCAGTTTGAGACCCGGGTGCTGCATGACGGAGTGAGCTCCCGTCTCTAGTTCCAGCTCCTGCCAACCTAGCAGTTCAAAAGCAAGAAATTGCAAGTAGATAAATAGGTACCACTTTGGTGGGAAGGTAACAGCGTTCCGTGCGCCTTGGTGTTTAGTCATGCCGGCCACGTGACCACGGAAATGTCTTCGGACAGCGCTGGCTCTTCGGCTTTAAAACAGAGATGAGCACCGCAACCCTAGAGTCGGATTCGACTGGCTTTCGAGCAAGGGAGACCTTTACCTTTAACCTTTAAAGTAGATTCAGGCTGGTAGCCATGTCGGTCTGAAGCAGCAGAACAAAGTTTGAGTCCAGTGGCACCTTCAAGACCAACAAAGTTTTACTCAGGATATAAGCTTTTGTGTGCATGCACACTTCTTCAGGTATCTCCAGGTTTTATTTACACCTTAAAAAATAAAACTTTGTTGGTCCTAAAGGTGTCACTGGACTCAGATTTTGTTCTGTTTAAAGCAGTATTTCCTTTTGTCTGTCCTGAACCTCCTGCCCATCAGCTTCATTGGATGCCCTCCAGTTCTAGTATTTTGCGAGAGGGAGAAAAAGTTCTCTTTGTCAATTCTCTCCACCCCATGCCATAGTTCGCTCTAAGCTGAGTTGGTGTGAGCTAGCTCGCAGATTTTTAGCCTCCGGCTCACACATTTTTGTCTTAGCTCAAGAAGGGATGGCTCCAAAGCCAACTGATTTATGCAGCAGCCAAATCGCTCGCTCATAACTTTAATGCCAGTAGCTCACAAAGTAGAATTTTTGCTCACAAGACTCCACAGCTTAGAGGGAACATTGCCCCATGCATAATTTTATAAACCTCTATCATGCCCCACCCCAGTCACCTCTTTTCTAAACTGAAATGTCCCAGACTCTTCAGCCTTTCCTTATAGGGAAGGTGCTCCAACCCCCTAACTATCTTGGTTGCCCTCCTCTGGACTTTTTCCAGCTCTGTACTTTGCCAGGATCAAGTCAGGTGGAGTTACTTGTGGTCAGCTGAGAACCCCATTCTGGAATATGGTCTCTGATTTCTTGGAAGAAGCCCCATTGTTACTCAAAATAGGCATTCTCCTAATTAATTGAGGGAATTAGCTTAAAGGAGGACAAGCAAGAGGGGATAATGGGGTCTCCAGCAGTATCTACCAGGATTTTTCCTCACTCACCAGGCAGATGTTCAACTGGTAATGTTTTTTTTTAAATTGAAAAATAATAAAAAGAGCAAAACAAGTGTACCAACACACTGAAATACACATACAAGACTAGCTAAGATGAAAAATATGGAGGAAACAGATGTTGGGAAAGGCAATGTTTACCAATCTAGATGAGCTGGTCTGTGGAGAAGGCTGTGAAACAGCCAGCGTTTCGCACAGAGGAAGGTCCCACATGCAAGTGAGGGTGTGCTGTTTAGCGCTGAGAACACACATACCCTGGACTGGTGTTAAGGTATGTATGATATAGGAAAAATGTTGACTGAGCCTACTACTGACATGACTCCCCCCCACAAAAAAAACAGACAGATATTTTGGGAAAGTGTTGATGTATTTCACACAGTAATTTGAGTGAAACTTGATGGGTTTTTCTGAGGTGGACAGAAATTATCACTCTTTCTGGATGATGGTATCTGGGATGCTAGTGGCAGAGAACATAAGAACGCAAGAGAAGCCAGCGTTGGATCAGGCCAATGGCCCATCCAGTCCAACACTCTGTCACACAGTGGCCAAAAATACCATCCGGAAGTCCAGCAGTGGGGCCAGGCAGCTTGATGACCCAGCAATTGCTGGGTGGGAAATTACCAGGTTGTTGTTAAATGGTTGTAAACTAGGGTAAAAAAGATCAGGAGGAAGGTTAGTTCAGCTGTTTTCCTGGGGACCCCTTTGTCCATTTCTTCTGCATCTCCTTATGGAAGGGAAGAGGGTGTTAAGCAATCAACTACCTCTCCTCACCTTCCAAAAACAGAACTATTTCCCCAGGCCTATCTCTGGTTTCATTCTTGTAGGGTTGCCAGACTGCCTGGTCAGGCAGGGTCTCCCACTTTTGGGTGTTCCCCCTCCAATCATCCCCTCTTACCATCAGGAACCCAGAAATCGTTGCAATGTGCCTACGAAAACCAGAAGTGACGTAGGCATGTTGGGTACATTGGGGGGCAGCACTCTGTTGTTGGGCCAAAGCTCTATGATTTGAAGAGAATTCTACCATAGAGTTTTGCCCCCCAAAAAACAGCATCACCTAGGGCTGCAAAGTCCCTCCAGGGGGGCGGGGATTCCCCCACTAAAAGGGTCCCCAATCCACCAGTCCGAATCCAGCCAGCTGGGGAAACCCCCCCCCCCTTGAAGTGGCCAGATTGGGCTGATGTGCCCGGCGTGATGACGTAGCCCAGAAGTGATGTCATCATGCTGGGCACGTTGCCAGGCGATGTTCTGACAATCACCCTGAAAACTCTATGGTACCATAGAGTTTTCAGGTCAGTTGCTAGAGCGTCACCCAGCAACGTGCCCAACGTGATGACATCACTTCCTGGACTCCCCTGCTATTACGTCGGTAAGACTTGGCAACCCTAGCATTACCCCAATATCCCTGGTGTGCCTACATCACTTCCTGTTTACGTATGCATGTCATAATGCCCCTCCCCACTCCTGGAAGGTCCCTCCCCTGCCGGCACGACAATCGGACCTGGCAACCCTACACTCTTACATCCATTTTGATGTGACATTTCAGTCCAAGCAATGTCTTATTGTTATGATTTTTGGAGGTGATAATGTTATGAAGGGCATTTACCTTTCTCTCTCTGTGTGTGGACTACTCCTTCTGTGGGAGGAGGACTCTGGCTGCTAATACCATCAGCACAAATCCTTTGGACTTCCGCCACGTTCGTGCACTAGTTGCCGTGGTTTCCACGAGGGTTTGGTGTACAAGGTGCATTTCTTCTTTTGTATGAGAGTTGTGTGATTTAGCGTAACATTCTGAAGGGGAAAAGGGGGGAGAATCAGAATTAAGAAATGTTCGTCATTTGTGGATATTTTAGGAAGTCATTAAATACAGACAAGGGTATACAGAAGGAATCAAAATTACATTTCTGCTCTTCAGATCCACCAATAGAGACTAATAGCTGCTACTCCCCATGCATGAAGGGCAAGGTCTCATTATTATGAGGGATTCTTTCCCCCCTTCCTGATGTTGAGAGGAGAAATTCCTCTGCATTTCAGTGAGCCAGCTATAGGCTTCACAACTTCGGCGCTCATTTCGCTCCAGAGGAGGCGCCGAGAAGTTGACTTTTGGAGCTGGCAGTTTATTTATTTATTTATTTATTTATTTATTTATTTATTTGGGCATTTATTTATTTATTTATTTATTTATTTATTTATTTATTTATTTATTTATTTATTTATTTATTTATTTATTTATTTATTTATTTATTTATTTATTTATTTATTTATTTATTTATTTATTTATTTATTTATTTATTTATTTATTTATTTATTTATTTATTTATTTGGGCATTTTTACCCTTCCCTCCCTGCAAGCGGGCTCAGGGCGGCTTACAAGGGGCATGAGCCCATACATAAAACCAGATAAAACAGTAAAATCATTAATACTTATAACAATAATAAAGTGCTTTCTGTAAACAAGGCGGTCTTGAGTGGTTTTGATGGCGTCCTCAATCCTCCCCATTGGGGCGGCACTGTCCAGCAGATAGTTCGAGCCAATCCCACATTGTCAGTGCCATGCAATGTATGGCGGAACTTCCAAGGGCGATTCCTAATCCCGATGGTATCGCCACCATTGGTGGTGGTGGTGGCAGTGGCGGCCCCTATGTGAAAGCCTGGCGGAAGAGCTCCGTCTTGCAAGCCCTGCGGAACTGCATAAGGTCCTGCAGGGCCCTGATCTCCTCCGGAAGCTCGTTCCACCAGGTAGGGGCCGCCACTGAAAAGGATCTAGCCCTGGTCGCAGCAAGCTTTACCTCCTGGGGGCCTGGGATCACCAGGCGGTGTTGGGTCCCCAACCGAAGTGCTCTTGGGGGTATATATGGGGAAAGGCGGTCCCTCAGGTAAGTCGGACTCTGGCCAAGATACTTGAGGCAAACAGTCATGGGTGGAGAGAGGATGTATGTAATAATTTGGGAAGCCATTGATATAGTGTCTGTAGGGTTGAGTGATGACTTCCTTGTGTGAATGGGCTGTTGTAGATCTAACACTGCGGATACATTCTTTTTCCCCCCATCACCCAGAATTCAGAAGTTTTCAATAGAGTCGGTTCACATGGCTAAAGCTAATGGGGTGTATCAACAGAGGCATAACATCCAAATTGTAAGATGTCATAGTCCCACTGTACACCACATTGGTCAGGCCGCACCTGGATACCTGTGTGCAGTTTTGGAGGCCTCACTTCAAAAGGATGTGGACAGAATGGAGTGGGTTCAGAGGAGAGCGGCGAGGATGAGCGGGGGCCTGGAGACCAAGCCCTGTGAGGAAAGGCTGAGGGACTTAGGAATGTTCAGTCTAGAGAAGAGGCGGTTGAAGGGGGACATGATGGCTCTGTTGAAATATTTGAAGGTCTGTCACTTAGAGGAGGGCAGGGAGCTGTTCCTGTTGGCAGCAGAGCAGAGGACTCGCAATAATGGGTTTAAATTAAGGGCTGGAAGGTACCAGCTGGATATTGGGGGGAAATTACAGTAAGAGTAGTTCAGCAGTAGAATCAGCTGCATAGGGAGGTGGTGAGGGGCCCCCCCCCACTAGCAGTCTTCAAGCAGTGGCTAGATAAACACTTGTCAGGGATACTCTAGGCTGATACTGCGTTGGACAGGGGGTTGGACTAGATGGCCTGGATGGCCCCTTCCAACTCTATAACTCTATATCCTGCTGCTGGTTATCAAGTGTACATTCATCAAATTATTCTTCCCCCCCCCCCAAAAAAAAAAAAAGTTAAGTGAATAATGCAAATCATGTTTGAGCTCCCAGCTTTGGAAGTGGTTCATACGTTATCACCTATATGTTCAGCAAATTATTATTATCCCCCCGTCTCCCTAAACTCTGTCTGTTGCTGCTGCAAAAATGCTCCATCCGTTGCCGATATGAGAAAACAAATCTCCAAAGGCAGCAGATGGCAATGAGCTCTCCTATCTTTGTGACAACGGATCAAAGTGGTGCGGGATGAGCGTCACCCCCGGAGTTGTGTACCTGATGGGCATTTTGCCTGTTCGGGCGATGGCTGTCTTATTTAGCCGCTTGAATAAATTCACAATAGACTTTATCGGGAACTCACAAAACAACCTCATTTCTCCGACAAAAATCTACAGCAGGCCAGGCTTTCGGGGACGATGGGATTTCCAGATTTATACTTATACTATCTGGCATTTCATCTCCAACCTATTATGAGCCGGTGTTCGTTTTATGAGTGTGATTACATTCCTTCATGGTCTGTGATAAAGAAGGATTTAGCTGTTTGTGCAGGCACAGGGAGAACCTTGCCCTCATGCTTTTTCTGGTACCTGTTCTTCGGAAGAGGGAAGGTAGTGAGTTGGGTTTGTTTTTTTTCTCCACCGAACAAGAAAAAAACAGGTGGGCTTGTACTTTGGGGACCCTGTTGTCACAGCTCCCTGGAGAAATAAATGGGCAATTTAAGAACATGAAATGTACTGGCTGATGGTGTGAATAAGAAGAGAAGAAGAAGAGATTGGATTTATACCCCGCCCTTCACTACCCAAGGGAGTCTCAGAGCGGTTTACAAACTCCGTTCCCTTCGCCTCCCCACAACAGACACCCTGTGAGCAGTGTTCCCTCTAAGCTGAGTTAGAAGAAGAAGAAGAGAAGAGATTGGATTTATACTCCGCCCTTCACTTGGAGTCTCAGAGCGGCTTACAAACTCCTTTCCCTTCCCCTCCCCACAACAGACACCCTGTGAGGTGGGTGGGGCTGAGAGAACTCTGACACAAACTGCTCTTTTTCAAGGACAGCTGTGCCAGAGCTTGTGACTTCCCCAAGGTCACATCAGCAGGTGCAAGTGGAGGAGTGGGGGATCAAACCCGGTTCTCCCAGATTAGAGTCCACACACTTAACCACCATATCAAACTGGCCCTCTTGTGTGAGCTAGCTCACAGTTTTTTAGCCTTCAGCTCACACATTTTAGTCTCAGCTCAGGAAGGATGGCTCCAGAGCAAACTAATTTATGCAGTATCCAAATCGCTTGCTCACAACTTCAATGCCAGTAGCTCACAAAGTAGAATTTTTGCCCACAGGACTCCACAGCTTAGAGGGAACATTGCCTGTGAGGTAGGTGGGGCTGAGAGAGCTCTTGACAGAAACTGCTCTTTTTCAAGAACAGCTCGTATCAGAACTACGGCTTGCCCAAGGTCATCCAGCCAGGTGCAAGTGGTGGAGTGGGGAATCAAGTTCTGCAGGGCCTGCAAGACGGAGCTCTTCCGCCAGGCTTTTACTTAGGAGCCGCCACTACTACCACCACCACCAATAATCTGGTGGTAATAACGGGGTGATGGGATGGCCCAGGATAAGATCTCCCTACAGTATTGCGATGGGATCGGGGCTGTTGAAGCGGGCTTTGGGTACATCTATAGGTCACCATCTGAGTCGATTGATCTGATTAAATTGGTAACATCTTTGAGCACTTTATCATTGTTAACTATGGTTGATTTTATTCTGTTTTTAATGTTTTAGGTGGCACATGTTGCCCTTATTTGTAAGCCGCCCTGAGCCCGCTTGCGGGGAGGGCAGGATATAAGTGTAACAGTAAAATAAATAAAATATAAAATATAAAACTCAAACCCGGTTCTCCCAGATTAGAGTCACTTAACCACTGCACCAAGAGAACTGATAAAGAACAACATTCCTGTCAAAAACTTTAGCAGTCCACATGAGTTAGTACGGAAAATTGAACCTGTCTTCCTTGGCACCCGTCCTGCCATTAGGATTGCCAGTTACCTCTGGCAACTGGCGGGGGATGAGGGGCAGGGTTGCCAGATCCAGGTTGGGAAACTCCTGGATATTTGGGGATGGAGCCTGCAGAGAACAAGGTACCTTAGTGAGGTACAGTGCCACAGAGCCCACCCTCCAAAGCATCAATTTTATCCAAGGGAACTGATCTCTGTAGTCTGGAGATGAGCTGTGATTCCGGGGCATCTCCAGGACTCACCTGGAGGTTGGCATCCCTATATGTGGTAGCACAAGGCTGTGCCTCTTTGATATTTGACAGGTGGATTTCTGAGCTCTCCCAGAGTGAACATGGATCTTGTTGATCGGGGTTCCATTTAGGTTAGACATTGAGGGCCATCACTCTTCCTCATCATTCAGAAGACTATGGAGGAAACTTCTGAAGAAGCATTTGGGGACTGAATGGGATTTGTTTAAGATTATGACTTTTTAATCTGTAATTGTATTTCCACGAGTCCTAGTCCTAGCCTGATCTCGTCAGATCTCAGAAAGTAACCAGTGTTGGTCCTGGTTAGTATCTGAGTGTAGAAAAAGCCCAGCAGGAACTCATTAGCATAATAGGCCACACCCAACAGCAGAAACTCATCAGCATATTAGGCTGCACCCCTGACAGCACAGCTCATTAGCATATTGGGCCACACCCCCATGCCTCCCTTGGCTTGCCTGGGTGCCCTGCATCTGTGGGAAGCCCGGGCAAGCCAGCCCTTGGACAGGCCGGGGAAGGCACGGGGACTGGGAAGCATTTAAATGCCTCCCTGATCTTTCCAGGGCCCCCCTGGTCCACCCACCTCAGAGTCGCTCTCCAGGCCTTCCATCTGTAGCCATGCTACAGGTTAGGGGCGGTCCCCAGAAGATCCGCCACAATCTTGCATGGCACTGATACCGCTGGACTGACCTTGGACCATCGACAGGACAATATCACCCCAATGAAATGATTGATACCATCTTTGGAGACCATCTTGTTTGTATGGAACACTTTATTCTTGTTTTTGTGGTTATTTAATGGTTTTACTGTTTTATCCTCTTTTTATGTATGGGCTTGTGCCCTCTTGTAAGCCGCCTGAGCCCGCTCGCGGGGAGGGCGGGGTAAAAATGTTAACAATAAATAAATAAATGCACGCAGAGATTTTGGCTGCAGTGGACGTGGCCAATTCTGAAGCCAGCCGGAACGCCGTTCCTGTGCATTCCTGCCACAAAGTAGCCCTGTTTATAGTCCACCTTTCTCACAGGGATTCATGGTGGATTACTCATAGTGAGTCAATACAGTCAACAAAATGGGACATTAAAAAAAACCCAATACAATGGGATTGTAGAAGTCTGGGACCAACCACAAAGAACTGAAGCATAGCATAAGCATTGACATGACACAGTGAGAATGCAAAAATTATATAAAAGGATCCTATTGACAGTAAGCGATACACAGCAATATAGACAAGAGGCCCCTAATCCTTTATCCAGGTAAATTTGTGAACCATTTTGTACAGTGCAGCCCTGTCACCTGTGCAGAAAAGCCCTCTTGAGCAACTCAGTTTTTTGCAAAATTTGCTGAAAGCCGGGAGAGGGGGAGGTTTTCTAATGTTCGTGGTCAGGTGATTCCGTTTTGAAGGAAGCCAGGGTAGGAATCTCTCGCTCAGTATAGGCTTAGTATCCTGGCTTCAGGGCAAAAGGAAGACTTGGGCCCTTTCTGCACCCTCCTTTTCATCCATGTTCACTGCAGGGACCTCCAAGCAATTCTGCACTAAAATCGGATTCAATCTTCTTTTTAATCTAGGGTTTTTTCCCATTCTGCACTAAATTCTGCCAGTTCCCCCCACCCTCCAATTCTGCCAGTTTGGTGTAGTGGTTAAGTGCGCGAACTCTAATCTGGGAGAAGCAGGTTTGTTTCCCCACTCCTCCACTTGCACCTGGCTGGATGACCTTGGGCAAGCCATAGTTCTGATAAGAGCTGTTCTTGAAAAAGAACAGTTTCTGTCAGAGCTCTCTCAGCCCCACCTTACCTCACAGGGTGTCTGTTGTGGGGAGGGGAAGGGAAAGGAGTTTGTAAACTGCCTTAGGATGCTGTTTTGCTGTGGACTTAAATTGCCTCAACTCCAACACTGAGAAAATCCGGACTAGCAGACAAATGTGGAAAGGACCTTGGTCTCTACAATGTTGCTTTCAGGTCTATGATTTTAAAGTGTTCCAGCACATAAGGAAAATCCTGTTTCTTAGGCCTCTTTTTTCCCCCACCTTGTAGTATTTCTACCTCAGGCTAGCCCAACCTCATCAGAAGCGAAGTACAGTCATCCTTGGTTTGTACTTAGATGGGAGACCAACAAGGAAGTTTGCCACTGTGTGACACAGAGTGTTGGGCTGGATGGGCCTTTGGCCTGATCCAACATTGGCGTCTCTTATGTTCTTAAGTTCAGGGTCACTGTGCAGAGCCAGTTTGGTGTAGTGGTTAAGTGTGCGGACTCTAATCTGGGAGAACCGGGTTTGATTCCCCACTCCTCCACTTGCACATGGCTGGATTACCTTGGGCAAGCCGTGGTTCTGATAAGAGCTGTTCTTGAAGAAAGAGCAGTTTCTGTCAGAGCTCTCTCAGCCCCGCCTTCCTCACAGGGTGTCTGTTGTGGGGAAGGGAAGGGAAGGGAAAGGAGTTTGTAAGCCACTTTGAGACTCCCTTGGGTAGTGAAGGGCAGGGTATAAATGCAATCTTTTCTTCTTTATGTCTCTTGCTTTGAAAACCCTACGGGGTTGCCATAAGTCAGCTGAGACTTAATGGCCCTTTCCACCACCACAGTACTTCTACCCTTCCCCCCAACACTCCCCTCCTCCCCTCTTTCACAAAACAGTATCAAAGAAGAAAACCTCATTTGTATCTCTGTGCATTGTGGGCCAAGTCGATGCTGTCGACATGTGTCCTTGATTCCCGTCCTCAGCGTATGGAACACAGGTTGAAAAGGAACATCATTGTGTATCTATTTCATGGCGTTTTAACAGGAGAAGTCTCGAAAGTAGCTGTCTGCGTAAGCAGCTTTTCCCATAAGCACTTTGGTTCTGCCTCACTGAAGGTGGCTTAGGTGCCGATAAGTTGAAGCTTCAAAGTTTGACATGGCAAACAAAGCTGCTTGTTTTATGTCAGGCAATCAAATCGTCCGTGGCCAATCCTGACCTCCTCCAGTTGGTACTTTCCAAGCTGATACCTCTTTCCTAGGGAACGAAAATAATTCTCCGAACAGAAATTGAAACAGTTATGGCTGTTTTAAGATTATGGATGCAGTTTGATGACACAGGGCACAAAAATTGCGGAGAGATTTAAATGATCAGGTTAGACTCCTTGCCAATGGGTGGCCTGCATTATCCAAGAATATAACTTCCATAAACACTTTATTTATAGCCCGCCCTGTAGTGTATGTACTATAGTGTATGTACACCTATATGGTGTAGTGGTTCGGAGCGTGGACTCTAATCTGGGAGAACTGGGTTTGATTCCTCACTCCTCCGCATGCAGCTGCTGGTGTGACCTTGGGTCAGTCACAAGTTCTCTCAGAGCTGTTCTCTCATGAGCAGTTCTCGGGAGAGCTCTCTCAACCACCCTACCTCACAGGGTGTCTGTTGTGGGGAGGGGGAAGGGAAAGGA
>NW_015161966.1:840490-866856 GCF_001447785.1 Gekko japonicus
TCTTCTTCTTCTTCTTCTTCTTCTTCTTCTTCTTCTTCTTCTTCTTCTTCTTCTTCTTCTTCTTCTTCTTCTTCTTCTTCTTCTTCTTCTTGCATTGTCTTCTTCTCCTTCTTCTTTGTCTTCTTCTTCTTCTTCTCCTCACTGAGACTTCAGGCAGACCACACAATACAAAACCGTTTAGGTTCAGGTGGGCAGCCATGTTGGTCTGCAGTAGAGCTGGAGGAAGAAGAACAACAAGAGAAGGTTTCTATAGCCAACATTTCTCTACCCGAAGGCGTCTCAAAGCGGCTTACAATCACCTTCCCTTCCTCTCTCCACAAGAGGCACCTTGTGAGGTGGGTGGGGCTGAGAGAGTTCTGAGAGAACTGTGACTGGCCCAAGGTCACCCAGCAGGCTTCATGTGGAGGAGGAGTGGGGAATCAAACCCGGTTCTGCAGATTAGAGTCTGCCACTCTTAACCCCTAAACCACCCTGGCAGGATCTGAGACCTGGAGCACCTTAGAGGCCAACAAGTTTTAAGAGTTTAAGCTTTCAAGGTAAAACGCTCCCTTCATCAGATACTTTGACACTGGGAAGCTTATACCCTGAAAATCTTGTTCATCTCTAAGGTGCTACTGGACTTACATATAAAACTGTGTACTCAGACAACATAAGACACAAAATAAACGATGCAATAAGACATCTGCGGCTTGGGAGAGTGTCCCGCAAAAGGATTTCCTAAAAATAAATGCAAAACCTAGACAGGCAGGCAGACAGGAGTTGCCATCACACTCGGCAGCTGAAGCAGAGGGGAAGCGAGGCTGTTTCCTCTAGAAGAATTTGACACGCAGTTGCGAGATCACACCTCCCTTTGTAGCTGTGGGTGCCGCCTGTCACTGTGTGATCAGACGCAGCAAAGTCTTTGGGGGGGGCATTTGTTTCCCATGTGCGTTCTGTGCGCCTTGGTGTTTAGTCATGCCGGCCACATGACCATGGAAACGTCTTCGGACAGCGCTGGCTCTTCGGCTTTGAAACGGAGATGAGCACCGCAACCCTAGAGCCGGACTCGACTGGCTTTCAAGCAAGGGAAACCTTTACCTTTTACCTTCCCATGTGCATCAATGAGGAATCGCACCTCCGTACTGAGGGCCCCCTATGGAGTATGCTATGATGTGCATACTGTGAAGGGGGGGGGGTGGCACAGAGCCGTGAAGGCATGATCAGACCGTCCCGACGGCATGAGAGCGTGCTTAAGCAATCAGACAGGGAAAAGTCCATCCATGGCCTGTTGGAACCCATTAGAGCCAGACTTTCCCCAGTGTCTTTTAACTCCACTTCTGCGGCGGAGTAGCACGTGTTGCCGGCAATTGTGGGACGCTTCCCAGAGGTTGCTGTCTGATTGCTTCCTTTAGATTAATTGGGCATTCGCACCTATGTCAGATCTAAAGGTCCGTGTGTTCGCAGCCAGACAGGGGGCATGTTACTCAAGATTTTACGCAATTTAAGGTGGACTCAATAGGACTTACTTCCAATCAAAGGATGTTGATAAACCATTATCATATCAACTTAAATGGCAAACTTTATGCACAAAAACTTTGGATGATGATCATTGGAAAAGGTTATGGTTGAACTTTCCATTTAGTACCAATATTGTTGACATAAAACTTCAGATGTTTAAAATACTTACTTTTTGGTATTTGACTCCACAGAAGCTGGCCCATATGGTGCCAATGGCAAGATCATTGTGTTGGAAACAGTGTGGTAGTCTGGGAACATATACGCATTGCTGGCTGGAGTGTCCTATCTTGGTACCCTTTTGGGAAGAGATAATCTTAACCATAGAGCAAATATCGGGTATAAAACTGCAAAATACTGTAGAACATCTTCTTTTACATCAATGGAGTATAGATATACCAGTAGAGAGTACAATACAGCAAATTGCCATTCTTTTAGCAGTGGCAAAAAATGCTGTTGCTCTAAAGTGGAAAAGTAAACAGAGACCAAATAAACAAAACTGGCATGCTAAGCTATGGAATATGTATGTAATGGCAAGAATTACAGAGAGTGTTAATGATTCCTGCTCTCAAAGAACACGATCTAATTTTTCTGTGACGTGGTCTCCTATATTACAGTATTTGATGCAACAGAAAGAAATCCCTGATATTATAGATTTATTACATTTATGGTGAAATAATTAATAATGCACCAAATGATATATAAGATATATATGACCTATGTGGTGATCTGCTATAGTTGGAACTGTATATTTTATTATTATTATTGAGAGTGATGTCTTTGTAAATTTGTAATTGATGTGTATGTAAACTTGATTGGAAATCCAATAAAATTATTATTAAAAAAAGGTTAAAAAAAGGACTTACTTCCAAAAGAAATGTGTATCAGACTGGCATTTAAGTCTGTTTAAAGACAGGAGGTGTAAAATGGTTATTTGTGGAGGTGAGGTCTTAAAATGGTGATTGGCTATGATGGATAAACGGAACCTTCCTCTTCCTGCTCTACTTGTGGGCTTTCCAAAGGTATCTAGAAAACAGGATGCTGGACTGGATGGACTTTTATTTCGATCCAACCAGACTCCATTATAATGTACACTGCTACTATGGTGAAATCAGATCAAGGTGGGTAGCCATGTTGGTCTGAAACAGTAGAACAAAGTCTGAGTCCAGCGGCACCTTCGAGACCAACAAAGTTTTTTTTCCAAAGTGTGAGTTTTCATATGCAGACACACTTTGTCAGACAATGGTCCCGGTCACACGGGCAGGAAACTGCGGGGGGGAAGTGTGGCAGTTTGCCCCGGGGCAAACTAAGGCGCGGTTACCTGATCAGACCTCCCGTGGAGGTACTGTGGAGGTTCCGTGGGAAAGGAGAGGTGCCGATCGCAGAACAATCCCGCGCGCAAAAACGAAGTGCGCGGTGCGGCAAACTGGAAGGGTTTTTTTTTGTTTCCACCATGATTGCGCATGCTCCGTTGTGTGCTTTTGCGCATCCACAAAGACTAGAAGAAAAAAAAAACGTTTTCACCAGGGAACATGGGCGGGCGCCGGATGCCACCGGAAACGCGATCAGACGCCCGCCCTTGCCCCGCGGTTTCCGGAAACTAGTACCTCGGAGGTACTAGTTTTTTGCCGCGTGGTTTCGGCAGGAAGCCTCGTTTGAGCCACGGGAGTGCTACACTTCCCAGATGTGCCGGTGGGATCGCGCCCGGAAAACCCGCATGTCTTCCGTCTGACTCGCATGGCTAATGTTCCGTGTGACCGCAGCCAATGAAATGGAATTAGAGATCACAGTTGTACATATAGAAGGTGGGTTGTTAAAGTAACATGCAAAATAGTGAAGATGTTTTTTAACGGATAAAAGGGATGGAAAAGCTTGTCATTCTTTTTATCTGTTTTTTTTTTTTTAAACATCTTCACGATTTTGCATGCTAATTTAACAACCCACCCTCTATATGTACAACTGCGATCTCTAATTCCATTTCATTGTCTGATGGAGTGTGCTTTGCACAGGAAAGCTCACACCTTGAGTAAAACTTTGTTGGTCTTAAAGGTGCCACTGGACTCAAACTTTGTTCTGTGGTGAAATCAGATGCACTGGAAAATCCTGTTGTGAAAACCACATGTCTGATTCGCGGATGCCCTCAATGTTCAAGGTAACTGTTCAGCAGCATCCAAATGTTCACCAAAAAAAATATAATAGAAGGGGGTGTTGCACATCCCAAATTCCAACTTCAGAGTTTCACAGTCATCTCTGGGGACTCCTGTATAACCTCTGGCCCTAGTTTTTATGCAGGTTTGTTATACAGAGCTGCTTACTGTTGTTGTTAGTGATTTCTTCAAGAGTTGGGATGTAGCTATTTATTCTCCACATAATAAAGAAGAGATGGAAATAATAACAAAACAAGAACAAACTGTTACAGGCACAGCGAGGTGTGATCTCTCGCTACATTTATTCTGGCGCATTCTCAGTGTTGTCAGCACGGCTATTTTTGAACAGGCTGCCTGGGGAATTTCAGACAAATTACATAACAAAATGAACACCTTCAGGATGGAGAGGAGGGAAAGCAAACTCCCGGTCTGGGCTTCAGTGGAACAAATCAGGAGATCCGTTCACAGATCTCTGATTGGATCGCCAGGTTTTGTTTTTGTGTTTTTTTAAAAAACTTACTTTATAGCTTCTGGGTTTGGAATTCAGACAGTGAGAACACGGGGACAAAGCCGGGCTTCAGCCTTCCTGTTGCATTATTTTCTCAACTGGCAGCAGCCTGGCAGAGGCTTGAATATTTTTTTTAACAAATTGTTTTTATTTTAACCAAGAGTCTCACACTCAACATTTTATCCTTATACAAATATTTCCCTTTTTCCCCTTTCCCCCCCTCCCTTCCCTCAGTCCTCCCCCCCCTTTCTTCTTCCATCATTGCTTCAGCCACAGGCACAAAGTCCAAAGTTTCCAATGAATGTCCTTCCTGGCTTCATCCTCCTTGATCCATTCGAAGTAGGGCGACCATTTTTCTCTTATCCTTCTCTTCTTCTCCTCCCAGGTTTTCTCCTCCATCATCAAGGATACGATATCTGATTGGATGTATTCAAAAAGATAGTCATTCCAATTCTCCATGGTCCACTTATTCTTATCTTTCCATCCTAATACTGTAACAGCTTTCCCAGCTAATATCATCGCCTTAAGTACCTCTTCGTATTTACTTTCTATTGTCTCGCTCTTCAAGATGCCTAATGTCATTAAATTAATGCCTATTGGTATTAATACACCTATCTTATCCTTTACCCTATCCAATATTTTCTTCCATAAATCCTGAACTTTGGCACATTCCCACCACGTATGCGAGTACCAACCTTTTGCCTGGTTGCAGTGCCAACAGTTCGAACTCATCCCAGGTATCATATTGGCTAGTTGAGCTGGCGTCCGGTACCATTTAGTAAAACACTTCAGCTCCATTTCTCTAAAGGCAGAGGCTTGAATTGTCCTCTTGGGGGGGGAAATGCAAAGAGCTTACAGGCAACACAGAGACCCTGTTCACGTAGCACAGTGCACACACAACTTGCACGTACCTGCAATATGTCTGTTTGTAAGAAGGGGCCACAGCTGAAACCAGAGGTCAGCATTGGGATGCATGTAAGGCTGAAATATCACTCTCAGCTATGTGTGTGTGTGTGTGTGTGTATGAAGTGCCGTCAAGTCACTTACAAGTTATGGCGACCTGATGAATGAATGTCCTCCACAACATCCGATCGTTCACAGCCTTGCTCAGGTCTTGCAAACGGAGGGCCACTTGGCTTTCTTTTTTTCCAGTCCATCCATCTCGTGTTGGGTCTTCCACTTTCCAGTTTGGTGTAGTGGTTAAGTGTGCGGACTCTAATCTGGGAGAACCGGGTTTGATTCCCCACTCCTCCATTTGCACCTGCTGATGTGACCTTGGGTCAGTCACAAGCTCTGGCACAGCTGTCCTTGAAAAAGAGCAGTTTGTGTGAGAGTTCTCTCAGCCCCACCCACCTCACAGGGTGTTTGTTGTGGAGAGGGGAAGGGAAAGGAGTTTGTAAGCCGCTCTGAGACACCTTTGGGTAGTGAAGGGCGGGGTATAAATCCAATCTCTTCTTCTTCTTCTTCTTTCCCTGCTGTCTTCAACTTTTCCTAGTATTATCATCTTTTCCAGGGACTCGTATCTTTTCACGGTTGTGACCAAAGTAGGATAGCTTCAGTTTTGTCATTTTTAGCTTCTAGGGAGAGTTCGTGTGACTTATGGAGCTCTAGGTAACTTTCACAATGGACTGAAGAGCAGCTGTTTTTACTCCGTTCTTAAAGTTCTGTGTAGCCCAGTAAGTGGGGTGGCTTGCAGATGACCTTGCAACACTCTTCACTATTGTGCTGGGGGCGGAAGGTGTGGTCAAGTCAAAGCTGACTTACGGTGATATCATAGAGTTTTCAAGGCAAGAGACTAACAGAGGCGGTTTGCCATCGCCTGCCTCCATGTCAACCCCCTGGTATTCCTTGGAGGTCTCCCATCCAAAAACTATCCAAATACTATCCAGGGCTGACCCTGCTTAGCTTCCAAGATCTGGGTTATCAAGGTTAGGACAACTATTACGCTACACTGAGTAGTAGTACATAGGAGCCCCATAGAACAATGCAGTCTGCCAGTCAACATCTCCTGGTAGTCCCTGGTCGTAGGGATGTCCGACTTGCCTCAACTTCAGCCAGGGCTTCCCCCCAGTGGCCGCAGATCCTGAAAGCCAGACCAGGACAACACTATCTGCCGTTGAGGTGCGTTGTTGTTTTAAATGCTGATGCTTTTAGTGAATGAAGGTTGATGGTTTTATGGATTTTAATTGATTACTGTAATATGTTTTAATTAGTAAATCTGCATTAATTGCACGTGAGTGTGTGTGAGCGTTCCGTGCACCTTGGCATTTAGTCATGCCAGCCACATGACCAAGAAAACGTCTTCGGATAGCATTGGCTCTTCGGCTTGGAAACGGAGATTAACACTGCCCCCTAGAGTCGGATTCGACTAGGTTTCGAGCAAGGGAAACCTTTACCTTTGTGTGTGTGTGTGTGTTGGTACCCGTCCTGAGTCTAAAATGCGGGGAGGGCAGGATATAAGTCTAATGAAATAAATAAATGGAGCTAGAGCCCACGCTGGTGTGTATTTTAAGATTTCCCTAAGAATTACCACCGCCTCTTTATCCTACCCCTTAGAGAAACCTACAACTTCTCGGCTTTTTGGCTCAGATCAAGTGTGTGTAGTACAGGGATCCCGGGGTTCAGCTGCTTGCACATGTCAGCCGAGCATTTTCTGGCTTTGCGCAGAAGCGTTCAGCCGTCCTCGTTGAAAGCGAAAAAAAGATTAATGAACCTCATATCCAGTGCATATGAGCTGCCGATCAAGAATATTTTCAGCAGTGTGCCGGCGATACTCTGCAGATAGTGCTGACAGAAGCGAAAGTGAAATGTCATACTTTTCAGATTTGAAGCACGGCGGAGTTGGAATCGGGCCTATAGTGCCTTTGGAGACTGACAGCTAAATCCTTTTGCGGGCTTGGCTTTCAGCATATGGCATGAGAGGCTGGGTGCAGAAGATAAATTCCTCGGGATAGGTGCAAAAGAAACGGGCAACTTTTTTCCCCTTCCTTTTTTTTTTGTTTTTTTGCATTGCTTGGTGACACAGAAACCTCTGAAAAATGGCACGTTGTCTAAGAGCAAAGTAATAATCCTTAGAAATCCTAGCTCCAGATTGGCAGAGTTAATGATATACAGCTGATACCTGCTTAGAGTCATTAGTGGCTCACTTAGCAAGCGCAGAGCTGGGCCTGCCTGGAAGAAGAGAACGTTTAAGCCAGGCTGGCTTAGATGAGTGATCAACATTTGGCGTGATTCTGTGTCACAATAAGAAAGGTTTATCGTGCCAACAGTTGCGACCTGTGCTTATCATACCGTGCCTGGCATCCCAAGAACCATAGATTTTCTCTCTCCCCCCCCCCCCGGCCTTAAAGCAACATGCTTTGCTGTTATGGTGCTAGAGGAGAGTGTGGATGAGCGAGGACGGACCATCTGGAGAAGATACCTCGAGAAGTTACGGACGGGGCTTCGTGTCCCTGTGTCCCTCAGCTGTACAGAGGGAAAAAAGGTTGACAGTTTTGTAAACAGGATTAAGGAAACAGACTTAATGAACCAAAGCAAATGCATGCACAGGGCTATTTAGCCGATTTGCATAATTTATTCTGCATAAAGAATTTTGAAAGGGTCCCCCTCTCCCTTTGCTTGCTGTTCACGTAAAATGTACAGTCTTGGATAAGTGATGATAAATTGGTGAGTTTGATTTTGGGAGCTGTCCATGGTACCTCAACATGCATTTGTTTGAAGGCACCGTTTCCCTTCACAAAGACCAAAAAACGATTATCATTGTGTGTTTTTTAAAAGAATCTCATTCCATAGTAGTTCCCACAGGTCAGAGCTTATATGCCTGATCACCTGCTGCTTTATCGGGTTGTCTTCCCAGCCCTTTGAATAATGGAGGCTGCATTCGATTGGTTTCTTAGCCCAAGTACTCTAAACGGTTATGAATCTCTTATGAGGTTTCCATGTCCTGCTGTCCCTTTGCTTCATTAGCATGTGAAAATGAGTTGGTCCCTCTTGGAGCGGCCCTGTGTATCTCCACTGGCATTGTCGAGGACACTGTTGACAACTATTCAGTGTCTACCACTTCTCTCCTACCTACCAAAAAGTATTTGAAGGGCTGTTCCTTAGAGGAGGGCAGGGGGCTGTTCCTGTTGGCAGCAGAGGATAGGGAGAAAGAAGAAGAAAAGGCGAGATCTGTTGAGAAAGAAGCCGTCAGCCCAGTCAAGGGCAAAACTAGTCAGGAGGGAATGAGATTACACCAAAATAGAACTTGAGTGGGAAATGGAACTACTTGCATTGGGCCCTCAACCTGTAGGCACATTTGGAATTTTGAGAATGAGTAGTGGGGGCCATAACAACCTTTTTAAGGCACTTTAGGCTTTCAACCTATAGGCTTCTTCTTCTTTTTGGAATTATGAGAACAGGTAGTGGGTGCCATAACAAGATGGCCACCTTGGTGGTGGGACCAAACACAAAATGGCAACCATGGGGTTCAGGCCCAATCACAAGTGTTGGGGAGCTCTACAGAATGTTAACATGTCCTAAACCAAGCACTGTGCTATGATGGAGGCAGCTGCTCCCTAGGGTTGCCAAAAACCCCCCTGGTTTGCCAGGGGTCCCCCATTTAGGGGGGGTTCTACCCGCCGCCGGCCAAGTGGCCGGCAGGGGAAGCCCCACCCCCAACACCCACAGCCCCCCATCTCTCTCCCTTTAAGGGTGTGCAACCTGTGTTTCATCCCAAGCGCGAACTCCACAAGCTTGCAGGGAAATGCCAGCTTCGTTCTTAAAAGGGAAACACAGCTGCTCTTAAAGGGGAAACGCCGGCTGCCAGCTACTTTAAGTGCAGGGAACTGCTGTTTCTGGAGATCCGACGCACGGGTGGGTGGGTGAGATGGACTTGGCAACCCTACTGCTTCCAAATAGGTAGTAGTCCCTGCATACACAAAGGTTCTCTTTCTTCTAAAGCACTTATGGTTCCATTGAGGCAAAGGAAAACCTAGACTGGCTGTTTGCTGTGGAGGAAAGAGGGAAGAAACAAGTGAGTACCAGGAAACACATGGGTGGACAACATGATGCCCACGGACTCCACACTGGGGTTCACTGATGGATCCTTTCAAAGAGAGCAGTGCCAAATGCAAGATCGCCCTGAATGAGCTGGCTGGTTGGGTGGTCTGCTGGAGCTTCCCAGGCAAACATGGCTCAGCATCTGTAAAGAGCGTGAGTAGGGGACGGTTACCAGGGAAGTTTACTAAATGAGCAAAGAAATGAATGGACATACTGATAATCAACCATTAGGCCTGAAGAGCTGGATGTTTTAACATCTATAGATCTAATTCTCAACAGTCCCCTTTGTGCTGATATCTAAATCCACAGACATGGGGCATTCTTACCCCAAACAAGTTTTTTCTGCAAACTTGGGTGACCCCTAGGTTTGAAGAAAAATCTGAAAACTTAAAAAAAAATACATGGGGGAGTTTAAATCCTGCCCCCCACTGCCACCACTTCCAGTCTCAGAGGCAGGGAAAAAGAGAGAGTGAGAAATAAGGGGGTATTGACTGGGGGGGGGGGGGGAAGGGAAAAATGGGGGGGTTGGAGGGGGGGTGGGGGGGGGGGGGGGGGGAGAAAGGAAAATATGGGAGTATTGGCTTGGGGGGGGAGAAAGAAGGGGGATTGGCATGGGAGAGAGAGAGAGAGAGAAAAGAAGAAGAGGAGGAGGAGGAGGAGATTGGATTTATACCCCGCCCTTCACTCAGAGTTTCAGAGCGGCTTACAGACTCCTTTCCCTTCTCCTTCCCACAACAGACACTCTGTGAGGTAGGTGGGGCTGAGAGAGCTCTTTCAAGAACTGCTCTTTCAAGGACAGCTCTTGTCAGAACTATGGCTTGCTCAAGGTCATCCAGCAGCTGCAAGTGGAGGAGTGGGGAATCAAACCCAGTTCTCCAAGATTAGAGTCTGAGCACTCAACCAGGAGAGGAAGGAGGGGTTGTCTTACAGGGTTGGAAAGAAGAAGGGGGGTGGACTTGGTGAGAGAAAGGTGGAAATGGAAGGAAGCAAAGGTGGGGGAATGCGCCCTCCCTGCAGGTTTCCTACAGGTCCCCACTTGTGATATTTTCATTTATTACCTTGTTGTGAGTAGATTTGTGGTCCCCCTCTTCTTCTTCTTTTTTGCAGGGAAGTTAGCACTGGAATGTAAAATCCGAGGTATTTGTTGAAATAAACATTGTCATATCCACCGTGATTTAGTAGCCAGCAGTCGCCGCACTGCTTCTTGTCTGTGAGGCAAGATTTAAAATAGTTGGTTTGATTAGCACAAGTTCAGGCGAAGGTTCATGATACCGATATTACTGGAATCGGCAAAGGTCGAGCTTTCCAAAAGTGTGATTCAGACGTTTGTTATGTTTCCTGATTGTATAGAAAATGATAAATTACACGGGATAATGGAAAGGCTGCAATTTATGCTACATGCTATAATTTTTTAGCCATGAACCGTTTTAATGGGGCATTCTGTAGATGCCGGAATAGTAGCTTATAATGTGGTGAATGGAGACAGGGGGAACCTCGGCAAGAACTCTCAGCAGGATAGATGTTGAAGCTTAAATTATGGTATTTCTCTATCACACCGAAGCTGGGACGTTTGTGTTCTGGAGTTCTTTTTTAAAAGCTCAGTGCAAGCTTTTGCCTAAGCATGCAGGGGTGTGGGTAGACGCAGTTCAGCCCTATTGAGATCGTTCCATCCCTATATGGTTACAGCAAGGTCATTCTCCCTGTATTCTGTATCCATTGTATTGAACTTCTATGATGTGGACTAGATAATGAATTGAAATTCCTTGGCAGCAGCACTAGCTCTTTAGGAGATCACATCGACATTTTCGGTGCCAGCCCTGCAAAGACCTGGGGGAAAATAAATTAATGATCAATAGTAGCCAATAGTTAGGTGCCCAGACTAATAGAAATGTGGGAATATGCACAGGGTTGCAAAGTCCAGGTTAGTACATTCCTGGGGATTTGGGGGTAGAGCCCAGGGAGGGTGGGGTTTCGTTGAGAGCCCTCTGTGGGGTATAATGCAATAAAGTCCACCTTGCAAAGCAGCCATTTTCTACAGTGGGAACTCCTCTCTGTATGGGATTTACTATCGTTCCATAGGCCATGTAAGACAGAGATGTTCTACCGGGCATTTGGTTGAGGACAGCGACGGTCTGGCACTCTGATATCCACACATCCCCTCCACCCAGGGGGCTGGTGGGACCTGAAATTCTTTCTGCTGTCTTGGATAATATGTTGGTACATTGTTGATGTTTTTAAAGTATATTTTAAGTACGGGACCGCCTTTCCCCATATATACCCCAGAGAGCACTTCGGTTGGGGTCTCAAAATTGATTGACCCTCCCTGGCCCAAAAGAGGCCAGGCTTGCTACTACCAGTGCCAGGGCTTTCTCGATGGTGGCCCCATCCTGGTGGAACAAGCTCCCGGAGGAGATCAGGGCCCTGCGGGACCTTTTGCAGTTCCGCAGGGCCTGCAAGTCGGAGCTCTTCCGCCAGGCTTTCAGCTAGGGTGCTGCCACCACTATAGAGCCCTGGCCCTTGGTTTTGACACCTAGCCTGAGCCACAGGAAGATCTTCAGCAGAAGGATTTTTAGAGAGTACACTGAAATAAGCCATCTTGAGTAACTATCTTTTGCACTTTATGAAATTGTATTAATAATGGAATGGTTTTATATGGTTTTATGTGGTTTTAACTGTATTTTATGTACTGACTGTGAGCCACCCTGAGACTGCATTGTGGGGAGGGCAGGGTATAAATGTGATTATTAATAATAATGATGATGATGATGATGATGATGATGTTTTAAATTTTCATTATTTATTGTATTTGGCTTCTGTTGTAAGCCACTCTGAGCCCTGCTTGCAGGGAAGGGCACCCTAATAAATTGAATTTAATACAAAAAAATAGTCTGGAGATCAGTTGTGATCCTGGAGATCTCCTGACCCTACCTGGAGGTTGGCAACCTTACAATATGTGATTTCTAGGAGGGTTTTTTGTTTGCTTGTTTGTATATGCACTAGATTTAGAGTTTGTCAGGAAAACAGAAGGAGGTACATTCAGCTGGGGAATCAGAGACAAAACAGTATTATGAGAGGTGGGGACAGGCCTATGGAACCTGTGCCTTATGAAGTTTACACTTGGTTTCTGCCTGGCAAGATGAGGGGGAAAATTTTGCCTAAACTCCTATTTTGAAAAGGCCACGAGTCTGCTGTGGTGGGTAGAAATATGATTGGCTGCCTCATGCAGTCTGGCCAATGGGAGAACTGTTTGGGAATCTATTTAAGGTGGACCCCCGCCTCTCCTTGTCATTCTTTTCCAAGCGGTCATTGCCTCCCGCCTCAATCCCTTCAAAGGAACCATATGGGAATAGCTGGTCACTTTGGTTCTGAACAGGGATTTGGGTTGGAGATTCCCAAAGTATCAAAGGAGAAGGATTTGTTTTGTTTTTGTTTTGTTTTTAATTTATATCTCATTTTTCTCCCTGATCAGGGGCTCAGGGCGGCTTTTCACACTGTTCTCCATGCCTCCACTTAACCCTCACCACAACAATCTTGTGAGGATAAGTTAGGATGAGAGATTGTTAACAGGCCCAAGGTCACCAAGCAGGCTTTTATTGTTTGACTGCGGGATTCGAACCTGGTCATTCGAGCTCCTAGTCTGAAACTCTAACCACTACACCACACCAGCCTTCACACAACACGTTGGTATTGGACAGTGGGGGAGGGGGTGCTTATTTCAAATAGGTCCAGTCTCAGTGGGATAGGATGGGCCCTCCCTTGGGATGAAAGGATTAGTGCTTTACATAACTGAAGTTAAATTACATCGGTAAGCACCCCGAGGCATCAAAGGATGGGGGGAAATGTCAAACCTGAATACCCTTGGCCGATCAAACCCCAGGAGCTGGGAAGGGAACTCCCTCAATTGTAGGCACCATTATTCCATGAAGCTCTGTGGAGACCGGCTTAGTGGGATGTTGTTAGATGCCCCAGTGCTGGTAGGCCTTTTGCAAATTAGCAGGGAATCCATTTTATCTAGATGGGTGGAAGAAGAAGCGTGCCGTTTGGCTGTTAATTTTAATAAACCTTTGTTGAACCGAGTTCATTAATCTTGCACCTTAATGGTGTGTGGGGGGGTGCAGCCCACCAAGTTTGTTGTCTGGCTTGCTAGTAGACTTGCCAAGTCCCCCCGGGGGGCAGGGAACCCCCCGCCCCAGAGGCCCGTTACCCGACACCGGCAGATCGGGCTCCGGGGGGAAGCCCCCAAAGCATGCGACGCGCACGTCGCCCGGAGGTGACGCGATCGCGTCGGGCGTGTTGGGGGCGGGGCCACGGTCATGTGAGGGAAAACTCTATGGTTTCCCCTCGGATGGTCGTGGCCCCACCCCCAGCGTGCCCAGCGTGGTCGTGTCACTTCCGGGTGATGGGATTGCAGCGCACGTGCACTCCCGGAGCAGCGCTGGAGTCCCCCGCTCCAGCGCCGATCCAACTTGGCAACCCTACTTGCTAGGGACTTTGCAACCTCCAGCTGCAGAGTCATGTTTATTGAGGTCCTAGTGAGTCATGATTCTGTGGCTAAGTGAGCTGCATTTGGCTTGGTGAACCACAAGTTGTAGAAGCTCGAGGAATAGAGAGGTAGTGGATGTGGGTTGCCAACTCCAGGTTTGGCAATACCTGGAGATTAGAAGGTGGAGTCTGGAAGGGGGAGCTGTAAGAACCTAAGAGCAGCCATGTTGGATCAGGCCAATGGCCCATCCAGTCCGTCATTCTGTGTCTCACAGTGGCCAAAAATACCAGGTGCCATCAGGAGGTCCACCAGCAGGGCCAGAAAGGATGGGAGGGACTTCATTAGAGAATAATATCTTCCAAAGCAGCCATTTTCTCCAGAAGAGTGGACTATTTACATAAATAAACAAGCTTTCTGTGTAGTCTGGAGATCAATTGTAATATCAGGGGATCTCCAGCCCCAAACTGGAGGTTGGCAACCCTAGGGATATATCTCTTTGAACTCTGTCCTCTCAATTGTGGCTCTAGGCTTCTAGTCCTGATCCACACTCCCATGCGCTGAAAGAAACTGAGTTTCGGATACTGGTTTGAGACACTCCTGACAAACGGGGCCTTCGTGGATAAGCTAGCAAAACGGAACAAAAAGGTTTCCCTCCAAGCAGGTCTTTACACTCTGGTGGCACTGCAATCAGCCAGACTACTTGGCTTGCTCCCGGGAAAAGGGAGTGCATTAATATGAAGTTCGATGTGATGTGAGCTCTGCAGGATATTGCTTATGAAATGCAATCATCCTCTCTGTGCTGGCACCATTTGGAGCACCCGGCTGCCCGTATGCAATCTTGAAAACTCGGTAGTCCTTTGTTCGGAATAAATAGGGCAACACCATTGTCATGGGAATGAACCCCCATGGCCTGGATCTCACAGAGAGGACCACAGAAGCCCCAAAATGGATTCTACTGTCAGTCTGAGAGCCCTGTACTCATTCTCTCTCTGTGATACAGCGTGCTTTGCCTCCATCGTCAGCACTATGGGGATTCTCCTTGCAACACCAGAAAGGAAAAGGGGAGACGGTGGGGGGGAATGAGAGACCAGGGAGCGGAGGTGGGGATATGGATAAGCCATCAGCAACAGCATGCCATCACTTCCCGGGAAAACCCAGAAGTGCTGTCACTCCTCTCTAGAAATCGATGGAAACTCTATGGTAAATGCATAACATTTCTGGCAATTCCTAGAGAGGCATAACATCACTTCCAGGTTTTCCCTGCAAGTGACAACACATCATCAGCCCAGCAGCCATTTCACCCCTGGCACTGCCATTTAGAGTGGCAGTGGGAAATGGGGCGCTGGGGGTGGGGACCCCCTCCAACTGGGGGGCTGGTAACCCTAGAAAGGATCCTGGGAATTCCTTCAACATGGTAATTTCCTAAATCATTGTCTGGTGTTGCAAAGAGTATCTCCTTGGACAGCTGTATAGGAGGATTAGGTGGATTCATGGAGGATAGGTCTGTCAGTGGTTACTAGGGCTGCCATTCCCCCGGTGGGGCGAGGGGTTCTCCCAAATTTGAGGGGGCCCAATCTGCCGTGGCCCAGCTGGCCGGCAGGGGAAGCCCCACCCCTGAGAAGCCCACTCCCAGTGCCGCTAGCACCGGCACGATGATGTCACCCAGGAGTGACGTCATTGTGTTTACGATGTTGGGGTGACGCTCTAGGTTTGGGGCAAAACTCTACGGTAGGTAGGAAGGATCCGGAGCTGTGTTCTCTCTAAGCTGAGTTAGTGTGAGGTAGCTCACAGTTTTTTAGCCTTCAGCTCACACATTTCTGTCTTAGCTCGGGAAGGATGGCTCCAGAGCAAACTAATTGGTGCAGCAGCCAAATCGCTCGCTCACAACTTTAATGCCAGTAGCTCACAAAGTAGAATTTTTGCTCACAAGACTCCACAGCTTAGAGGGATCATTGATCAGGAGCCCCCCCCCCCTTCACTGGCAGTCAGGTAGAACCTGGCAACCCTGGTGGCTACTATAAAGCTGTCTAAGGTTATGGCCTCTCTCGTGCGGACCATGTGTAGAAATTTCCCGCCATCTGTTTATATTTAGCACTTCATGTAATTGTCCGCATTGAAATTGTATTGCATTTATTGGTTTTATTGTATTTTAAGTTGTGTAAGCTGCCTTGAGCCAGTTGCACTGGCAAGGCGGGTCACAAATTGAAGGTAAATAAATAAATAAGTAAAATGGTGACTCAAGGGAACGTCCATGTTCAGAGGCAGTCAGCCTCTGAGTCCCAGTGCCAGGAAGCGACATCAGGGGAAAACCTCAGGAAAGGCCAGAAATTGGTTGGCCACTGTGTGAGACAGGATGCTGGACCACAAGATCGTTGACTGATGGGGTGCTGTCAGACGGTGTGCTGGGAGCGGTTTAAATTACTCCGGCCCTGATGCAGTCTTTTTTAACCTGGAGAATCGCAATCACACTCACCTCCTTGCTTCGGATCGCTGTGCAGCCACATCGCTCCCCGCCGTCCACACACGTCGGTGTTGCTTTTCTCTCTCTCTCAGTTTGGGCATGCGCACAGGCAGCCATCTGTAGAACTAAAATTTTTGTGCATGCGCAGAACAGCGATTTCCTCTTCAACCCGACTGCTGTAACATTCCCTTTAAACGTTTACCCTGAAAATGGTCTCCATGAGATCCCGAACTCATCTAAATGCTAAAACTAGGCACCGTTTAAACATTATTTTTAATAGTGCCGGTGGCGGACCTCCACCTATGCGCACACCGCCAATGCTTTAAAAAATGGCGGGTGAAAACCAGAAGCCTCGGGCAGCTTTTGAGTGGGGAGGGGGTTTAAACCGGAAGTGGCTGGACACCGCAGGAGCGATCAGACGTCAGAAAAGTGTGGATGGAACCGGAAAATCGGGAAAACACCACTTGGGGACCTGGTATCAAAATACTCGGGGTTAAAGCGGTTTTGAGCTGGAAAGCGACGGCTGGGAACGGGAGGCAGATGTTGACCATGTGATCGTGCAGATAAGATCCGTTTCTGAGGCAGGCCAAAAGCGGACTAAACGGCCCGTCTGAACGCACCCATGGACAACCGGTCTGATCCCACAGGGCTCTTCTTATGTTCTTATGTTATGATACCAGATGATAAGCGAGGATGTAGATAAGCAGGGATGCAGAGAGAGAACTGGCATAGGACTAACTGGCTGGCTGTAGCTCCTGGCAGATGACCAGGTCACTCTTATGTTTTAGAGTGGATTCCCCCCCTCCCAGGTATTCTAGGGCTGTGGTCACATCGGACCAGTTAAAGCGGAGGGGAAGCGATGCTATTCCCTCCGAGGGAATTTGACACGCAGTTGCGAGATCACATTGCCCGTTGAAGCAGTGGGCACAACCCATCACTGTGTGATCAGACGAAACTGCGGGTGAGTTGTGAGGGTTTTTTTGGCTGTTTCCCATGCGCATAAACGAGGAATCACACCTCCATACTGAGAGCCCCGTATGGAGTATGCGATGATGTGCATACTTCAAAGACACGGGGGAAACCAGCACTGAGCCAGGATGGCCTGATCAGACCATCCCGACAGCTTGAGAGCTGTTGTGAGAAATATGTGTCCCAACACACACACCCTCTGGTTACACCCCCTCTGGTTCGTGTGTCTCCTGAGTGTCGCCTCCTTACCAAAGGCAGAGGTGTAAGCTTGGAAATCACTAAGGCTCTGGCAGAGACATTCAAAGGTCTCTTCTTAAAATAAAACTTATCTTTATTATAGAAAAACATTCAGAGGTTTGCCTGGCAAGATGACTAAACATTGATAGAATACACAGAAAAATAAACATGCAGCAAAGTTTTCCCCACCCCATGCATGCACTAACGAGAAGCCTCTCGGACTGACTCCTACCAAGAGTCAGTGCTGATCTGTTGGATTTTACCAGTATTTATACCCAATGATCAAAGGGGTCCCTCAATAATCAGATTACAGTTGTAACTTAACACTTAGAAGTTGAAATTGTCTTGCAGGAAATTTGTTTCCCTTCCTTGGTCTCACACAACAAAAGTTCACATTCCACAGGATCAATACAATGTCATCTCCTGGTGTTTCCCAATCATGGGAAATAAACTATCCTTTGAAGTTATCAGAGAGATGAAAGCGGTGTGTGTGTGTGAACCCTCTGTATCTCAGGAAGTTAGTCTTATGGATTGAAGTCTGCCAACTTCCCAAATGGCCACACATTTTATTGCCTAGGAAATTGGGGGTCTGTCACTTCCAAGCTGGCTTTCCTGACCAGCTGCTTATTGTAAGTCTCACACCTGGGGCTGGGAATGGGATGTTGAGTACACTGAGAGGAAGGCTCTGCTTAGGGCAAAAGGGCTTGCAAAGAATCATGGTCTAGTGTAGTGAGACAGGCTGTGGCTGTCAGCTGTTTTTCTAGCAATGACAGAGATGGGTACATGGATTTTATGAACTATTTGGTTCATTTTAAACCCAAACCTTCCAAATTTTCTTACCACAAGAGCATGCTTGAGCGATCAAACGGGAAACTCCGTCTGTGGCCCGTCAGAACCCGTTTACTACTGGACTTTCCCCAGTGTCTTTTAACTTCTGCGGTGGAGCAGCACGGGTTGCCGATGACTGTGGGACGCTTCCCAGATGTTGCTGTCTGATTGCTCCCTTTAGATCCGTCAGGCATTCACAACTACGTTGGATCTAAAGGTGTGTGTGATCGCAGCCCAAAATGAGAAGACCTAGCTCAAGGGAGCTCCCTACCATGACCAGCCTTCTCATCTGCCAGAATCCCTCTCCCGTTCTGTTCTTCCACGTTTTCCGAAGCTTGTCAAACTGCAAGCGGATTCACAGGAGGAAGGGAAATGTCAGCCAAGAGGGCTGGCGAAAGCCTAGCAGGGCTGTTTCTGAGTTCTCCCCGATTACTCACTCTCCAAAGGGAAGGGTTCTTTGATATGGACGCCAGCCTCCAGGTGGGACCTGGGGATCCCTCGGAATCGCAGCAACATCTCCAGACTACAGAGATCAGTTCCCTTGCAGAAAAAGGATGCTTTGGAGGATGGAGTCTGTGGCATTGTACCCCACTGAGGTCCCCCTCCTCCCCAGGCTCCACCCTCAGATCTCCAGGAGTTTCCCAACCTGGAGCTGGCAACCCAGTGCCCCCCACCGGTGGCCAAGGAGGACCTGGGCTTCCCAGGTTCTTAGTCAGCCTGGAACCAAAATAGCTGGCCGCTGTCACTGGTCAAAAGAAACAGCCCAGCCAGCCAGCAGTTTTTGATCACATAGAGGCTCTTTGTAGGCCTGTGTGAACTGGTCTTTGAGCTGGGCTGAGAAGACCACGTGCCCTATTCTAGAAAGAGCCCCTAACACAGTGATACTCGGTGGCTCCGGAACCACATGTGGCATTTTGACATGTCACCTGTGGCTCTTCTGAGCACCATTCCCCAATGCAATGCCTGCCCCCTATTTCAGGAGAATGGGCCAGTGGGGCTTCTGGTCAGCCGGTGTTTCCCACCTTGAAGCAGCCTCCACTGGAGGAAGGGGTAAGCTGCGAACACCCCTGCAGTGCAGGCCTCTCTAGCCCAAGCTGAAAATAAGTGTGGCTCTTTTGGTTGATGATAATTCTGAATGTGGCTGTTTGTGAGCTGCAGAATGAGTATCACGGTCCTAACGCATGATGTGCAAGCTTCAAATAGCTGAATCTCCACACTTTCCTTAAGAACCTCAATTTGAGCCCCCCCCCTTTGTTTTCCTTTCCACATTGAGTATAATTCTTTGAGACAGGCAAACAGGTAGATGACAGAGAGTGAAGGAGAGATAGAGATGGATAGATAGATAGACAGACAGACAGGTAAGGTAGGTAGGTACAGGGCTATTTTTGGGCAGGAACGCACAGGAACGGAGTTCCGGCTGGCTTCAGAGTTGGCCATGCCCACTACAGCCAAAACCTCTGCGTGTGTGGCCACAGAGGAAAGGCCTGGAGAGTGACACACACACCCCCGGTGACTCCAAGGGGGGCTGTGAATCATATTTGTGAATCATATGTCCATTTAAATGCCTCCCCGTGCCTTCCCCAACCTGTCGAAGGGCCGGCTTGCCCAGGCTTCCCGCAGCCACGGGGCACATGGGCAAGCCAAGGGTGGGCATGGGGTGTGGCCTAATATGCTAATGAGTTCATGTTGTTGGGGGTGGCCTGTTATGCTAATAAGTTCCTGCTGGGCTTTTTCTACAAAAAAAGCCCTGGGTAGGTAGGTGGGTAGGTAGATGATCGATGGATGGTGTCAGTTTGTGAATCATATGCCCATAAAATATGTTGCTGCTTTGTAGCACTCATGGAGGAATTTGCCAAGGGGGCAAGGCAGTTTATTAAAAAGGAGTCCAAGGGCCACCCAAACAAAAAACAAAAACAAACAAACAAAAATCAGGACCCTAGAGAATATTAGTTTGTGCAGGAGGACTTTAGAGCAATGTGTGAAGCCTGGTGCCTCATGAGAGTGCAATGGCTCATTGTGAGCAAACTCAAGAAGACACTCCTGAATGCTGTTTTTGAGCGCTTCAGTTTACGGATTCCCACGTGGAGGCTACTTAATAACGGCTAAGGTTGTCTGCCGGAGAACAATCCTGCAGTAAAAATCTCCAGTGTGCACTTAGTTGGAAAGAACAGTCTTGGGAGCGGCTTCATCAGGAAAAAAAAATTCCTAGGAAATTGGGTCCATTGTGCTTATGGAGTGTCACATGCTCTGTGACCATGGTATAGCACATCTCATCCACAAGCACAAGTGGGAATCTTTTTTTGTTAAGTATGAGCAAATAACGACCTGCATGCACTCGTGGAGCTTTATCATCTATGGTGGTCAAAGGGGACCTTGTGCACATAGGAGGATCTTAGCCAAATAAGAACATAGGAACATAAGAGAAGCCAATGTTGGATCAGGCCAAATGGCCCATCTAGTCCAACACTCTGTCACACAGTGGCCAAAAATACCATACGATTGACATACGATAGTTTATTTATGCAGCACTCTAAGCACTATCAGTGTGTGGAATCTACAGTGCTCCCTAAGAGAGTTGCCTCCTTCTAACCCGCTTACTTCAATGGTCTTAGAAGGGTGAATCTCTGCTTAGGATAGCACTTTTGCAATCTGAAGGTACAATCACAAAGTTTCAGCCTTGACACAGAGAGTGCTCCATCTTTCTGTGTTATACTTCTGAGGATGCCAGTCACAGTTACTGGTGAAACGTCAGGTTCTACAATCCCAAGACCACGGCCACACAACCCGGAAAATCTACAGCAACTAATGAACTCGGGCCGTGAAAGCCTTCGACAACATATTTTCATGCCATTGCTTTGCTAAGGCCTGGGAACCCCATACCTTGCAAAGGATTCTGGGACTGGTTCTATG
Organism: Gekko japonicus; assembly: GCF_001447785.1. NCBI lineage: Eukaryota > Metazoa > Chordata > Lepidosauria > Squamata > Gekkonidae > Gekko > Gekko japonicus. The sequence goes on from NW_015161966.1 coordinate 861,568, forward strand.
ATACACTGGCACGGCACGGTTTGCTTTCCCCTTCAGCTGTGCATTGCTAGCAATTGGTAATGGTGGACAAGACATCTTTTCTGGTACAATAAGATCCATCTTCTCGTCAAGGGATATGTTAAGAGGACATAGAGTGCTTTTCAGCATTCTCGTTTTATTCGCTGCTAAGTTCCTGTTTCTTTGTTTGCTTTCCCGCCCCCTGTTCCGCATGTGTTTTGTTCCCTCTCAGGGCTCTTTTTGTAGAAAAAGCCCCGCAGGAACTCATTAGCATAATAGGCCACACCCAACAGCAGAAACTCATTAGCATATTAGGCCACACCCCAGACAGCATAGCTCATTAGCATATTAGGCTGCACCCCATGTTACCAAAAGTGTGGCCATCCAGCCACACCCACCTTTCGCTTCTTATTCTGTTTACCTTGTTTGTTGTCAAAACCCAGGGTCTTTTTTTGTAGCAGGAACTCCTTTTCATGTTAGGCCACACACCCCTAATGTAGCCAGTCCTAATGAGTTCCTGTTGGGTGTGGCCTATTATGCTAATGAGTTTCTGCTGGGCATGGCCAACTTGGGAGCCAGCCGGAACTCCGTTCCTGTGCGTTCCTGCCCAAAAATAGCCCTGCCTCTAGTGGCCAATTTGATATCAGACAGCTTTGTTTCCAGTTTATCTCCCTGCAGGTTAAATCTGCTGGGAGATGAACTGGCAATAAAGCTGTTTGATATCAAATTAAACACCAGAGGGAGCAAAACGTGTGTGGAACAAGAACACACACACACACACACACCCAAGAAACAGGAGCTTAGCTGTGAGTAAAAATGAGAATGTAGAAAAGCCCAGAGTTTAGTATAGCTGTGACCTAAAGGCACTGGTCCACCCCACTGGAAACACTTTTACATTGTTGAGTAAGAGTATATTTTGTTGCCCATCAGGGAAAAAAGAATAGTACAGTTTAAATGTTTACTGTGTCTGTTCTTCTAAGGTTTATCGCTTTATCCACTTGTTTTTATACAGTTTTTATATGGTTGTTACCCACTTCAGGTTTAAATAAAATCAATTAAATTGATGAGGCATGGGATAATTGAACTTTGTTTCTATTGGAGTTGATGGTTAAAGGGCCAGACCAAAGCAAGGGCCATAGCCAGTCTTTCTTCCTACAATTCCAGGTGGGACTAGAGGTATACAATTTTGCTTCCCCTTCCCCCCTGTCTCTCTTTCTTTTTTTCGGAAAAAAATAAAATCTGAGGGGGGAAATTGAAACATACGCAATAAGAAATTTCCTATCAAATCTAAACCTATTTTTCCCTCTTTTAACGACATAAAACACATACTATATAACTTAGCTAGCACATAAAACTGTATTAACTGACATATTTATGAGATGTAAAATTATAAATGCTCTTTTTTGCTGTGAGCGAAATTGCAAATATGTCAAAACTAAGGTAAGAGAAAGATGCAAACTGTTGCAACTCTTACTGTCTTTGCACATTCCATTCATTCTGAGAGGGAAAATCAACAACAAAGTTTCATAGGAGGGTGTTTTTTTTAAACAGTCTCCACAATTTCCCAATTTTTCCCAATGGAAAAACTGAATACAAAGTCCTCCAACATTTTCATTCTGTACGTTTTGAATGCGCGAAACTCAGTCTTTAAAAGCATTTCACACATTTCAAAAACCAAACAAATTTATAAGAGTTCTTTTCAGTGCTCCCCAAAGCCTCCCTTTTTATTTCTTTGGGGGGGGGGAATGAAAAATTGTCTGGGGGGGGATGAGAAAAGAACTCCTCCAAAAAAATGTTCTTTTTTTCTTAGTCTTTAAATCTCGAGGTGGCATGAATGGAAACTCGGGGATTTCTCTATCTAGACAAGCAACCTCTATCTAGACAAGCCCAAGTACCTATCTGTATTTTAGTGCATGTGAATATTTGGTGTCAGAAATACATGTGTTGATATAGAAGTATAAGTCACCAGAAGAGTTCACAAAAGGAGTTGATAGAGGGGCTCTTTTCCTATCGGGGAGACCAGACCTCCCTCTCTATTGCCCTCTGAGGGCAGGCAGGAGGGATTTTTAAAAAAAGAAAGAAGAAGAAGCATTGCAAAAATGTCATGATGTCACTTCCGGCGAACTCCTGGAAGTGACATCACATTGTCATCATAATGCCCACATGACGCTCAAGGGTTCAGGCAAAATCACATAGTTTAGTTTTGTCCAAGTCAACGTCACTTCTGTGACTCCCCCCCCCCTTCCCCTACATCTCCCTCTTCCACTGTTTGTCAGCCCGTGGCTAGCAACCCTATTCCTCATATCCCCTTCTCCAAATATTTTGCTTTTGCTTTTTATCCTGAAATGGATCAGCAGACTCAGGCAAGCAAGACAAGCCACTGGAAGGGGGCCTGCAGTGACAAGGGGGGAGGTTGAGTAAAACTGCTTCTTTCTCCCGCTTTTGCTCAAGGAGGGAAATGAAGGTGTTTTTACTTCATGGCTCCTTGTTTCAGCTTCCCCCATCCTCTGTCATGTTTTGCCTGTGAGGGGCTACGGGTCCTCAGAGAGGACAAACAGCTCTTTGGGGATGGAGAATGTGTAGAAAGCTCTCATCTATCAACTCCTTCCAGGAACATTCCCAGTGGATCCAACCCGTGTTTTCTTTTCCACTTTGTTTATTCAAATTTGTTCTTCCATTCAGACATTTTTGACTATGAAGTAAATAATCAGTTACCCACCAACCACCATTAAATGTCCAACCATGCTCACAGTTGCTAAAAGGGGATATCTCCCCCCCTCGGGATAACTTATATATGATAAGGATCACAGCGCTGCTCAAAAATCCAAAACTAGGTGGAGGGAAATCTTGGGTGGGCATAACTGGGCAGGTTAGGTCGGTTGAGTTTGACTAAGGAAAATCTCCGTATCCAGTAGTAGGACGTCTCTGAATATCAGTACTAGGAGGCCTCATTAGGGAGAGGCCCGAGCTGTCTTTCAGTTGCCCTCTGGTTGGCCACTTTGTGAAACAGTAGGCTATACTAGATGGACCACTGGTTGGATCCACTGGGGCACCTATTACAGTCACTGGGTAAGTCCCAATCTAAATGGACAGCAAAGGAGAATGGGTGAAGTTGTGTGTGTAAAGTGACATCAGGTTGTAGTCAACTTAGGGGGACCCTGTGGGGGTTTCAAGGCAAGAGCCATTCAGAGGTGGTTTTCCATTGGCTGCCTCTTCATAGTGACCTTGGACTTCCTTGGTGGTCTCCCATCCAAATACTAACCAGGCCCGACTCTGCTTAGCTTCTGAGATCTGACGAGATCAGGCTAGCCGACATCAACCAGGTCAGGGCATGGGTGCAGTTACTTCATGTCTGTATCCTTCTGGATGCTTAGCGGTGAAGACAGACGAACTTCAAGAATTATAATTCTGCATATTATCAAGGAAAGAGTTACGTTTGAGCGGTCCAGGTGTTTTCTCCCCTCACCCTTGACAGAGAAGGCATTACATTTCATGGCTTTGTTTGTCCTTATTATGGTCTCTTGTCACAGAAATGATATATTAGAATCGTAATGTGAAATGCTATGGTAGAGCCTATACTCTGACCTCCTCAGTATTCTGTCCTTTAATTGGCCGGCTGGACCATTCTTTAGTAAAGGTTACACAAGCTGTAAACACAGAGCTGGGCTGGACACCAAACCATCTCCAGAAAACTGAAAAGGTCAAGACATATCAAAGCATTGTTGTAATTTAAAAAAAAAAATCCGGAAGCCTGGCCACATTCATTGTAGTAGAGCGTGTCCATCCGCATCCAAATTAATTGATGCAAGGTGGACTTTAACTACCTGGTAAGAAGGGGGATATTCACTTCCTTTGATGGCAGATTTTCAGATTAACTTTGTCCGTGTGATAATGCCCTTACAGTCAGAATGCAAATCTTCTGGGTTTTTTTTTTCCTTTTTATAACGAAAGCTCGTCTGGAGAGAGAGAGTGTTAAACAGTTCAGATTTACATGACAAATTGGCACGATCCAGTGATTAACACTGTTAATCGGTTCACAGTTCAGGGCTATCCGTTAGCTGATATTTCCCGCTGTTCTGCTATGCCATCCATAGCACTTTACTAGGCAGTAGGACCAGTTCTCTGGAATCCTCTGGAATTCTGGACATATTCTCCCAAGACCCCGGAATCTAGTAATGGAAGCAGAGGGAGAATTAGGAAGGGGAAAGAAGGATAGGGATAGTGGTTTCCAGTGAAAGCAGGAGATGGGGCTGTGGTTTGGTGTGGGAACAAACTGTTTTGCATGGGTTGGATCCTAAGAACCACATCAACCACGTTGGGGGAGTGGCCCCGATCGTCAAAGGGAAAACTCTATGGTTTTCCCTCCGATGATTGGGGCCACGCTTTCAACGTGATCGATGTCGCGCGTCACTTCCGGTGACGTGCTGGTGGCACACGCGCGCACATCGAAGGACGGCTCCCGGAGCCCGGCGAGGCTCCCCCACCGGTAAGAAAAATTGACTTGGCAACCCTACCTCCACTTGCAGCTGCTGGATGACCTTGGACAAGCCATAGTTCTGAAGAGCTGTCCTTGAAAGAGCAGTTCTGGAAAGAGCTCTCTCAGCCCCACCTACCTCACAGGGTGTCTTTTGTGGGGAGGGGGAGGGAAAGGAGTTTGTAAACCACTCTGAGACTCTGAGTGAAGTGCAGGGTATAAATCCAATCTCCTCCTCCTCCTCCTCCTCCTTCTTCCACATCGGAGGTATGGCCCATCTAAACAAGTACTGTCTGACAGCAGCTCTCCCGAGACTCAAGCAGCTACTTAGAATTATTTGATTAGAGATGTCACGAATTGCATCGGACTCATACACGCATTTTATCACCGAGGTCTAGCCATTCTCCAACTCCACGTTGGGTTGGATCCTAAGATGCACTTGTGCAAATTAAAGGCACTTAAATGGGCACGAGGAGGAAATCATATATTTTTCAGGGATTTCCCACCGAAGCCATAACACGCACTTTCCCAAGGCTCTCCTGACTTTCAGAATTGCAGGAGTTAGGCAGGAAGGCTCTGTTCTGCAAGCGAGGTTCTACTTGTGATTTGTTCGATCCAAACCCATTCATTTTTGTTGTTGTTGTTGTAAGTTTCAAACCAGAGAGGGAATGGATGGCTTGGCATTCAGTGGTTGCGTATCAAGCCTGAACTGTCCCTAGAAGCTAAAATGACTGAACTGAAGCTATCATACTTTGGTCACAGCACGAGAAGACTGGAAAAGACAATCATGCTAAGAAAAGTGGAAGGCCGCAGGGAAA